>NC_081557.1:60834416-61105487 GCF_022355385.1 Mustela nigripes | reverse complement strand
GACCTGAGCCGAAGGCTCAGGTCATGATCTCAGGGTCCTGGGATCGAGTCCCGCATCAGGCTCTCTGCTCAGCAGGGAGCCTGCTTCCCTCTCTCTCTCTCTCTCTGCCTGCCTCTCCATCTACTTGTGATTTCTCTCTGTCAAATAAATAAATAAAATCTTTAAAAAAAAAAAAACACTCCAATATGATGTTCACCCAACACTTTCAGATTCTTAGCACCTTTCAATTCTTACATCCTGTGGGTCTTCTTTATTCTGGTGATTCAGTACTATTCTTGAGGAAGATTTACAAATTCTATATATCTGAGTCCCACCCAGATTTATTAAATTAGGTGGGACATAAGCATTTGCAGTTTTTAAAACTTAAAATGGTTCTAATTCTGTGGCTGAGAACCAGTGAACTATCTATCACATCATAAGCACAATATACCGGAGTATAAAGACTGTCCCACTTTCATTTTGTTTCCCTGTCTCGTAGTGTAAGGGCCTACTTAGCCAGTGATTTCAGCTTGGCTAAACAGTGATTTTGTCGTTTATGCAGTAAAACTTAAACTGACCCTGCCCCCCACGCAGGGGAACTTACTTAAAAGCAAGTCCAGGAAACCAGTAAAATATGGTCGACCAGTCCCTGATAACAGAGCCCAGAATACAAGGACAAGTCAGTCCGGGTGGAGACATCCAATCAGTAAAGCGCACATACTATCTCCCTAACTACCAAAGAATGTGGGCCCCGCCTTTTGGGCACCCATTCTGACCAAGGTGATAGGCTAGTTCAAATATCTACTATAGGGTGAATTGTAATTCAATTGGCCAGCCGTGTGTGACCTAGCATGACTATGTAACTTTCTCTGTGTGTTACAATCTCATTGGCCACTTTGTGTGGCCAGGCTCAACCACAAGGCCTTTGCCCTATAAAAGTTAGTCTGTGAGGCTGGGAGGGGTTGCCCTCTCTGTAAGAGGTGGCTCCGACCGGTCGGTTTGATTCTTGATGCTTGGTGTGAAATAAAGCTTTGCTTGACCTTCACTTTGTATCAGTCTCGCTCCTCTGATCACGGACCCTAACAGTAGCATGTTGTAAGCACTCAGTAAGAGTTTCTTGAATTTACTGAAAGAATTAGAAAGCAGAGAGAGCTGAAGTGTATATGTTTAATGAAGGACATGTTCTAGGGCAGGGCAGGTCAGGAGTGCTGAGAGTCCCTGGCATTGAATGAGGTATTAGCCCAGAAGGGGAAGCCTAGAGTGAAAGATACTAAAAGGAGAAGTGGGTATCAAAGCCCAGCGTGGCCTAGTCTACATTCCTTTGACATAAGATTGCTGCACAGCTGGAATGGGATCACATTTTGAATAACGTACTCAGGACTGGGGGATAGACATTGTATCAGGTACCCTTAAAGGGAAATAAGAGATGCTGACAAGACAGAGTTTTTTTTTCCTTAACGATTTTTATTTATTTATTTGACATAGAGAGATCACAAGCAGGCAGAAAGGCAGGCAGTGATGACCTAAAATCACATGGTAAATCCTACCATGTCTTTGTGGCTTGGAACAGTTCCTGATTCTTCTGCCTTACAGAAAGTGTTAGAAAACGGAGTTTCTGCAGAACCAAGCAGAGAGGTGACTGAAGAGGATGGCATTGATATCAGGGTGGCATTGATATCGGCTTCCAAAAGTGATGAATGAGCTTGAAGTTTACTTGAAGGAAGTAAGGAATACGGAGGAGAAAGAACAGAGCAACATTAAATCTAGACCTGAAATGTTTGAGGAGAAAAAAATCTCAGATTCACCTCTATACTTATCAAACTCATTATTCAAAACCTCACCTGATGGCACAGTTGGGACACATGCACACACAGAGTCAGAGAACCTATGAGATTTTGCTAAATACTAATTTTTCAACAGATAGATAAAACAATAAGATTAAAAAGATATATTTAATCAGGGGTGAGCTGTTTTGACTCACAACACTTTTGACACTAAATGTATGTTTGTTTGTTTGTTTTTCCCTCACACCAATTCTCTGATTCTTTGGACACCAACTGGATGTGGCACAATTCCGTTCTAACACTAACTACCTGAAGTTAGACTTCATAGGTTTAAGGGCTCAATCCTATAAGACTGCTTATTTTCAGATGCCAATTGCAAGTCCCAAGCCACCCCTGTATGTGCTTCTGAACAAGCAGGTATAAATTGCGGATTCCCACTGTGCTCTTCTTAGGTACAAAAATTTGCTAGAACAGCTCACAGAACTCTAGAAGTCACTTCATTTGTGTCTACTAGTTTATTATAAAGGATACGAATGAACAGCCAGCTGCACAGGTACACAGAGCAAAGTCTGGAAGCACCCTGAGTTGTAGGAGCTTCTGTCCTCATGGAGTGAGGGTGTACCACCCTCCCCAAACCTCCATGTGTTCCCCAACTTGAAAGCTATCCAAACCTCATCTTTAATGGGTTTTTATGGAGGTTTCATTGCATAGGAATGACTGATGATATCATTGGCCATTAGTGATTGAACTCAATCTTTAGCTCCTAGTCTCCCCTGCCTGGAGATTGGGGGTTGCCAGGTTTGGTCTTTCAAGCCAACCGCCACCACTCCACCATTCTGAAGCTATGAGGCCCCAGCCATCAGTCATCTCCTTAGCATACAAAAGACAATCCTATCACTCCAAGGACTTAGGAGCAAGGGACAAAGACCAAACACTTTTTTTTGCACCCCAAGGGATCTCTTTGCAGAGAAAGAATGCTGCCTTCTGTTCTCTGGTGGTGCTAAGTATGATGGAATCATCCTGAAATTTGAGCCAGAAAATTTATGTAAATAATTGAAATCAAAGTACAGCTTTAAATGTCTGTTGACTTAACTTAGGCTAGAACTCCATTCAAATGTTACATACGCACATTTGCAAGATACCTGATACCTGTGCTGCGGGGTTGGGGTGGGGGTGAATGGGGAGGGTAGAGAAAGGGTAACCCTCTGCAGCTCTTGCCAGTTTTATCTTCACTTGGAGTATTTCCTCCCCTGATTTTTATGTTACATGGACTTGTCTCATGATGGCACCATTGTGACATGTGTACAGGCTGGTCACACCCTTTTCAACTGTTTTATTTTAAAGCCCTTTCTCCTGATGGACTGGGCCCAAAGCTTACCTGTTCCCCACCCACCCCCACTCCGCCCCAGCTTTAGAACGGAAGGCAAATAGTGAGGCTTCTTCTCAGGAGATTTTCTAGCTTTTGCCATTGCCATCATTACTTCTAGCCACCCAACCTGAGTTATGATCAGCAGCTCACACACATATACAGCCAAGATCTATGAGCAGCATGGTACTATTTAAACTTGTGTTTTATAATCATCTCAGCCACTGTTTCTGGATGACTATAGTTATGGAGACCTCTACCACATTACTGCTAGACTACTTGTGTTATATTTATATAGACTACTTGTTCTTATATTTCATTTGGTTCTTCTTTTGGGGTAGTTTCTTTTCTATTTTATTTCTTAATGCATAGGATTTACGTTTGCATACCTGAGACACTGCTGAAGAAAAGGTTAGTTTTACATTTAATGACTGGTAAGTAATGTGATTTTAGTTGGTATTTATTAAAATAAAAGAATTCTTGTGGGATTGTGTGAAATCAGTTTTCTTGTGGCGTTATACTCACACAACATATAAACAGACTAAACAAAAGCATTTTCGGGACGCCTGGGTGGCTCAGTTGGTTAAGCGGCTGCCTTTGACTCAGGTCATGATCCCAGCGTCCTGGGATCGAGTCCCACATCGGGCTCCTTGCTCGGCAGGGAGCCTGCTTCTCCCTCTGCCTCTAGCCTGCCACTCTGTCTGCCTGTGCTTGCGCTCTCTCTCTAACAAATAAATAAAATCTTAAAAAAAAAAAAAAAAAAAAGCATTTTCATGCTTAACAACTAGCAGGAAGTCCATATTGCTCACTAAATGTTTACTGAGGACTTACTCTGTACTTACTGTGGGCCAGATACATGGGGGGCAGGGCTCATAGGACACAACAAGATGCTGTGTGCTCTAGTAAGTAAGACAGTGGCAGTCCCCATCATTCTTTGCTTAAATTCCTTGGAGGGCCTTGGGTCCAAACTGGTTTAGAAATTTCCTCTCCTGCCCAGAGAACCGGCTGAAAGAGCACAGAAAGGGGAGAGAAAGCTTGAAGAATCCACACTAGGTGGTCCCTCTGGCCCTGTGCTTTGACTTCTTTGCTGTCCTACTCCCTTCAGTTCATGTTTCATATTAATTATTGCTGGTTTTTCTTCTCAGCTTTGAGTAAATCCTGGTTTTGTCTCTGGGTCTCTACTTGAAATCCTCTCAGTTCCCTTCTCTGCAGCTTAAGGAGAAGTCTCACCCTACCCATAACCAGACCTAGTTTCTGGAACTGAAGGAGCAGGAGGCTGGCTGAGGACAAAGCAAAAGCTGGCGCCTTGCACCCCCCCTTCACCCGCTGTCAATCAACCCCCTCAGCCCCACCTGAAACTTGTTTGTACCTGTCTATAAAAACTCTGCACCAACCCAGCTCTGGACCTCTCGGCGTTATCGGCAATGAGCGGCGCAGAGGTCCAGGTTCGAACCTGCAATAAACGACCCTTGCTGCTTGGCTTTGATTCACGTCTCTGGTGGTCTTTTAAGGTGGAGGTAATATTCAGTTGGCATTTCAGAACTACAATCCCTGAGTAGCACTCTAGTTCCCACTTGCCTTGGAGAGGACTTGGGACACGATTCATAGCTTTGCAGTTAAAATTCCTTAGTTTGACACACAAAGCCCCTTTAGATCTGACACCTGCTCGTCTTTCTAGCTTTGTCTCTTGCCATCCTTCACCCTGTGTGTTAGGTTTCAGTTGTACTGAACTTCTTCAGCAGTTTCTGGAACAAGTAATTTTATTTTCCATCTAAGAAATTTTTTTCTACCTATGAGCAAGACCCTAATAAGTGTGAATTGCTGAATCAAGATATATCCAAATGTTACCAAAACTAAAGGTGAATTTGGTCACATATGAGAATCATCAGTGCTCAACAATTATTGAGTATCTATTGCATGCAAATTACAGCTTAATCTATAAGGATGTCATGATTTAGGGAGGAACCATATAGAACCCTGAGGCAGGGAAGACTGTGATAATCATATTAGAGATTCAAACAACATTCTATGGGATTCTGATGGAAACAAAAGTTAATTCTGATTAGAATGATCAAGTCAACAACTTATGGGATGAAAACAGTCTATGCAAATCAGGATAACCAGCTAATGAATGTTGGACAGAATAGAGAGTAGATTGAGTAATAACAATTACATGTCAGCTGGTTATTTTGCCCTGCAATGGCCTTAAGCTCTGAGTGATAAGGAAGTGAGAAAGTAGAAGAAGGAAGTATGGCAGGACCTAGAGGGAAGGAATTTATTCTTGTAAAAGGAGGAGGAGAAGTGGAACCAAAGGCAGGAGAAAGAGGGGTAAAGATCATGGGTGTAGTATCTTCCTGAGTCTCTTTAGTTCCAAAATTGGGGAAGGAAAGAAGAGAGCCAACCATGGACCCAAAGGAAGGCTTGGTGTCAAAACAAGGAGAAAACACAAGAAATAGAATATTTCACACAGGAACTTTGCTATGGTACCACTGCTTATAAAATGTTTGTACCAGGAACATTTTACTTATGATACAGATAAAAGGGTGGCGAAGCCACAGTTATAGAAAAATGTCTAAGGGAAAATGTTATTACAGTTATTGTTAGAACTATTCACAACAATTCCCACTCTCCATTAATGCACAAGAGAGTACTGAACTTCCCACCTCTTTTAAGACTGATTGCTGAGGCTAGGACTTCTAGTACTAAGACTGATGTGGCTAGTGGCTTTTTTTGGCTAATAAAATGCGAGTGGGAGGGACAAACAGGCTAGAATGAATGAGAATTACTTCTTACCCACTGAGATTTGGGATTTAAGTCTAAGCTAAGCTATCTTTCTTAATGCAATTATCCATAAATAAAAAGATTCCTAATATTTTCGTAAAGAAAGATTTGTGGGCTTTCCCTTTTACGAGGATGGCGCCGAAAGCTAAGAAGGAAGCCCCCGCCCCTCCCAAAGCCGAAGCCAAAGCAAAGGCTTTGAAAGCCAAGAAAGCGGTGCTGAAAGGCATCCGCAGTCACAAAAAAAGGAAGATCCGCACATCATCTACCTTCCGATGACCCAAGACTCTGCGTCTCAGAAGGCAGCCCAAATACCCTCGAAAGAGCGCCCCCAGGAGAAACAAGCTTGACCACTGTGCCATCATCAAGTTCCCCCTGACTACTGAGTCAGCCATGAAGAAAATAGAAGACAACAACACACTTGTGTTCATTGTGGATGTCAAGGCCAACAGGCACCAGATCAAACAGGCTGTGAAGAAGCTCTATGACATTGATGTAGCCAAGGTTAACACCTTAATCAGGCCTGATGGAGAGAAGAAGGCATACGTTCGGCTGGCCCCTGACTATGATGCTTTGGATGTTGCCAACAAAATTGGGATCATCTAAACTGAGTCTAGCTGCCTAAATCTAAATACAGTTTTTTCATGATAAAAAAAAAAAAAAAAAAAAAAAAAAAGATTTGTGGGACAAGTTGAACGGGTACTACAAGAGATGGAAACAATATAATGCAAGACTTATAATTCCTTTTTTTCCTTCCAATAATTTACCTATACATTTTTCTTTTTGTAATTTTCTCCTTCATACACAAGCATCCACTTTTATGGTTTCAACAACTGCCTTGGTATGAATCATTTAAGAGCTCTATGTGTCTAGCCCTGAGAATCATATTTTCATTTCTAGCTGCCTACAGAGACATGCTCTTCTTAGAGGACAACCACTTAAACTATTCAGACATGTTCATGTCTAAAAATGAAACCATGAAACTCCCCAACAAACCAACTGTCCTCCAGAGAAAAACCCATCCATCCTTAGGGGTGAACTTAGCTTGCTTCCTTGTCTTTTTCCTTGTTATTCAATGTCTTCTTCAAAATGTCCCTCACATTTACCACTTTCCCTTCACTCACACCTTAGCTACCTTGCTCTGAACGTACTTAACTCACACCTGAACCATGGTCACAACCTCACTTCCCCTCCAGCAGTATCCACCCACCAGTCCATCCCAGACACTCTTCAAGGACCCTCTTCAACCCTTCAGTCTTGTGTCCAACATGCTCTGCAGTGCACTCATCCAGTCCTCTCCCAGTGATTCCCAGCTCTTGTGCTCAGGTCAACTTCTTTGCTGTGCTGTGTAAATCACTCTGCTCAGTCTTACCTCACTTCTCTGCTAAAGATTTTACTGCCAATTGGGCAAGTATTCTAACTTGCATCTTCCCAGTCAAAAATCCCATCCACCCTGGGGCTCCTGGGTGACTCAGTTGGTTAAGTGTCTGACTCTTGATTTCAGCTCAGGTCATAATCTCAGGGTAAGATTAAACTCCTCATCAAGCCTGAATCAAGCCCCCTTACCAGGCTCCACACTGAGCAGATCCTCTTGTCCCTCTCCCTCTGCTCCTCTCCCCATATCCACTCTCTCTCATTCTCTCTCTAAAACAGATAAATAAAATCTTAAAAAAAAAAAATCCCACCCATCTTTAAGGCTCATATTCAATTCCATTTTTTTTTTCTTTCTGGAAGACTTACCCAACAAATGTCATCCAAACAGATCTCTCCCTTTCTCTACCCACACAGCACTTAGTCACAAAGTTCTAAGTTCTCTTAGAAATCATACAGAACAATCTCCTAATTTTATGGTTGAGGTTCAGAGACTTGGCCAGTCCTGCAATCAGTCAGTGGCAGCTAAAACTAGAAGCCAGGTGTTCTGACTTTAGTTTCCTTCCTGCGATGCTTTTTCTGCCTTTTTTTCTTTTTACCAACAAATGTATTTTAGAGTTTAATTCTATCCAATCTTGCATTTTGCTTAATGTTTATTAATCATGCATCCCTGATTAGATTATAAGCAGCTTAGGAACAATGAGCTCAGTCCGTATTAGGCACAAGCCCTTATTTTTGGCTTCTGAAGCTGAGGTTCAGTGTAAGGTTGAAATGCAGAGCCAAGCCATTAAACCAATAAGTTTTGGAACAACTGGAAATCAGCCAGGAACATGAATGGAACATTAGAGGAAAAAGGAAGGTAGTAATTTAAGGTCAGGACTTTAGATGAGCAGAGTCAGGAAAATTCAAATTACAAAGTACAAACTCCTTGGTTGAATTATAGATGGTCAGAAAGAGTTAAATCAAGCAACAGGTCCCTTACTCAACACCTAGAATAGGGCAATAAGGAGAAGGAAAGGAAAGAGACTCACCAGAGATCCCCTGAAATTTCCTCTGTATAGCTAGAGAAGCTGACCCTAAAAGAGGACACCAAGCTTGGGAAAGCCTGATTTTTTAAAAAAGATTTTATTTATTTATTTTAGGAAGAGAGAGAGAGAGAGAGAGAGTGAGTGCAGGGGGAGGAGCAGAGGGAGAAGGAAAAGCAGATTCTGTGCTGAGCATGGAGCCTGACTCAGGGGACATGGGGGCTTAATCCCATGACTCTGGGATCATGACCTGACCCAAAATCAAGAGTGGATGACCAACTGATTGAACCACCCAGTCAGTTTGATTTTTATTTTATTAAGGTATAACTGACATACAACATTATATTAGTTTTAGGTATACAACCTAATGATTTGGTATTTGTATATATGGTGAAATGATCACCACAATAAGTATAGTTAACATCAGTCACCACACGTAGTCACGGAAGTTTTTTTTCCTCATTCTCTTAGCAACTTTCAAATATGCAGTACAAGGATAACTATGGTTGCCATGACTTATTTATTTTATAACTGGAGTTTTTGCTTTTGAGCCTCTTCACCCATTTAATACATTCCCCATCCCCAAGTCTAACTTTTAATTATAGATGGTCTGGCCAGCCAGAGATGGGCAGAGCTGCTCTGAGCCAAAAGGCAGTAGATGTTTTTAGCTGACTGTTGGCACAACCCCAGCCATGATTCTTTCTTGGGAAGCCTTGCCAGATCCCATCCTTCCTGAATACTGGCCCAGACCCTTGGACGGAGACCTATGCCTCTTGACTTCTGCCCTAGCTAAAGGACAACGGATCCCATCTACCAGTGACTGAGTTTGCCGACCTGTGCCAACTCCCTCTGTACCTTAACATAAACCACTCAGCATGGAGTACACAAAATAATGTACTCTTTTATCTCACCTTTCCTTCCCAATTTTACTTCCCACTGTATCCCTTTACATAATCTTACACTGCAGCCCCACTGGTAGCCACCATTCCTTACAAACAATATATATTGTTTCATGCCTCCATGGCTTTGTTTGTGTTATTACCTCTGCTTAGAGTGCTTTTCCTGTTGCCTTTCCAATACTGTATTGGACCAACAAATTCTTACTTGTGTTTTTAAGACCCAACTCATACGCTCTCATCTTAGTCAAATATTCTAAGATTCTCCCTAATTGGAATAGAGCAAGTCATTCCTTTCCTCGGGCACTCTTCATCATTGTTTGTGTCTTATATAGAACTTTAAAAATTCTGCTTTATAGTTGGTATAGTTCTATAGCTTCATCCTAAGGTATTTAAGAACTATGTGTTAATTATTGCTTTCCCTCACAATACCTGGACCATTGAGTTGTGCACAATAAACACTGAATAAATCTGTTGGGCTAAGTCTTCAATTGGTGCTCTTTTATGCTGTATATTTTAAAACAAAATTTATTCTTCAGGGCAGTATTAGGTTCACAGCAAAATTGAGGGGAAAGTACAGAGAATTCCCATATCACCGCACCCCAACAAAAGCACAGCCTCCCTAACAACATCCCCTGCCACGATGTTACACCTGCTACAACTGATAAACCTACGTTGACACATCATTATCACTCAAATTCCATGGTTTTTTAAAATGTATTTATTTATTTAAGAGAAAGTGTATGCAGGCAGGGGGAGGGGCAGAGAGAGAGGAAGAAGGAGAGAAGCAGACTCCCCTCCATCCCCACTGAGTGAGGAGCCCAGTGTGGGGCTCAGTACCATGACCCTGAGATCATGACCCAGCTGAAATCAAGAGTCAGCCTCTTAACCGACTGAGCCACCCATGCACTCCCCAAAGTCCATATTTTACATTAGAGTTCGTCCTTGGTGTTAGACATATTTTGAGCTTTGACAAATGTAGAAGGACATGTATCTACCATCATAGTTTCCCAGTCCTAAAAATCCTCTATGATCCAACTATTCATCCCTCTCTTCCTGCTAACCCCTGGCAACCACTGATCTTTTTACTGTCTTCCTAGCTTTGTCTTTTCTGGAATATTATATAGTTGGAATCATACAGTATGTAGCCTTTTCAAGTTGGCTTCTTTCATTTAGCAATATCCACTTAAGTTTCTTTCCACAGTTGGATAGCTAATTTCATTTTAGTGCTGCATAATGTTCCATTGTTTGGATATACCACAGTTTATTTATCTGATCATCTACTAAAGGACATCTTGCCAAGTTTGGGCAACTATGAATAAAGTTGCTATAAACATCTGTGTGCAGGCTTTTGTGTAGACGTGAGTTTTCAGCTCCCTTGGGCAAATACCAAGGAGCACTATTGTTGGATCATATATTAAGAGTATGTTTAGTTTTGTAAGAAAGTGCCAAACAACCTTCCAAAGTGGCTGAACCACTTGGCATTCCACCAACAATGAGTGAGAGAGTTCTTATTCTCCACATCCTTGCCAGCATTTGGTGGTGTTAGTGTTTTGGCTTTTTGCCATTCTAATATGTAGTGGTATCTCATTGTTGTTTTAATTTGCAATTCCCTAATGACATATGATGTTGAGCAACTTTTCATATGCTTACTTGCCATCTGTATATCTTCTATGGACAGATGTTATTCCCTATTTTTAACATAATAAAAATAAATACTTGCCAATTATTCAAACAACATACAAGTTTACAAAGTAAAAAGTCAAGCTTCTCTTTCCCTCAATCTTATTACCCAAAAGTAATCACTGTTAACATTTTCTTGGTCTTCTTTCAAGACATTTTTGTACACATTTACATACCTCTATATGTATATTTTTACACAGCTATGCAGTTTTTCTTTCAATAGTATTTTACGAGTTATGTTTAAAATGGATATTAAAGATATATTACTTTAATATATCTTGAAAATATTTCAGTATCAGTAATAGCTGCAAGATATACCAGAGGAGGAATGTGCTTTAAAGTAATCAATCAATCCCTTAATGGACATTTAAGTTGTTTCTATTTTTTTTTTTTTTACCCTCAAGCAATTCTGAAACAAACCACCCTACACGTATATATGTCTTTGTACAAACATGCCTGTATTTCTGTAGGATAGATTCTTAGAAATGGAGTTGTGAATCAAAAATCACATAATTTAAAAACATGATATAAATTGCCCTTGAACTGCCAAATTGTGCCCAGAATGGCTGTTTCAATTTACGCTCCCATCAACAGTGTTAGAGAGTGTATCGAGTATCCAGAAAAGCCTTCAGGACTCCACTATGTGTCTTAGGGGTCATCGGGGGACAAGAAGGAGCAGGAAAAGGGCCGGGAGTCCATGTAGCAGCCCCCTACCCCCTTCAATCAGACTATCTGCTGTGATAAATATTGGTTGAGGTTAGTATAGAAGTCCTCTTGAGGTAAGGTTTCTGGTACTGAACTAGCATATTAAAAATCATTGAAATAAGATATTACTTCTTTTGGTTAACATTAATTCATCAATTACTTGGGAGTATTTTCAGCTAGAGGTAACAGACAATCTAACAACAGAGATTGAATTAGCGGGGCTTTATTTTTCTCACATAATAAAAATCTGGACAGACTCAAGGATCCTTCAGGGATCATTCAGGATCCTTATGGTTGTAAGATGGTGTTCCTCTAGCCCCAGCATTATGTTTGTATTCAAGGCAGGAGGCAGGAGAGATAGTCTGCACCTGTTACTCTGGCCCTTTTATGAGAAATGCAAAAGTTCTTCCAGAACTTTTAACCGACTGAGCAGTCGACTGAACCGACTGCTTGTGTCTCATTGGCCAGAACTGTTTTTCCACAGTGTCCCTAATAGCTTTAAGGAAGGTTGGAAAAGAGAATTTAGTTTTTCCAGCCTTTATAGAGGAAGTAGGCACAAGATAAGCAGCTTAGGAGTAGATGTTGGGTGGTCTAATGAGTAGATCAGGCTCTGCCCCCAGGGCATCACCATACCAAAGACTTATAAATGAGATAGTTCTTATGCTTAATGTGTTAACAGTTAAAGACAAGCATGTAAACAAACAGTCTTATTGCATAAATTAGAACAATACAAATGTTGTATGTCCCAATGCAAAAGTATGTAGAGGAGGTATTAGAGGCCCAAAGGAGAGATGGGTTGATATTTAAGTGGGAAAGGCCAGGGGAGGCCAGGTTAAGACTTCATTCAGGTAGTGACATTTCAGCAGTCTTAGAAAATGAGTAGGTGCCTGCTGGATACACAGAAGGTGAAATAGTGCTTTCCAGGCAAAGGGAATGGGGGCACAGAGGTGCAAACCCAGCGGGCACATTTCAGGAACCGCGAATAGTTATTACGACTAAAGAGAAGGTGTGAGGCTGAGTGGTGGCAGGGGAGGCCTGATAGACGACACTGGAGATTTCTGCCAGGGCCGAGTCACAGAGGGCCTCCTGTGTTCCACAGTAAGTAATCTGGACACTCTCCTAAACTGATAGTGTCATGGAGATTGTGGCCCGTAAGCTGTCAAGTGCAACCACAAAGTAGAAAACATGTGAAATAGTCCTAAATACCTACTATCATCCGTGGATTTCCCTCTTTCACCTGGATGCGCCACGCCTTCATTCCTGAGCGATCTACACACCTACTTGCCCCAGTGACTACTTCTTGGATGAAAACTTGCCACCAACTCCTAAGGGAAGTTGCTGTTCTTCTCTGGACCTCAGTTTCTTTATCTAATAATTATCCTCTGTGGTGTAGGACTTTATCTTTTCCCCCCAAATATTTTCAGATTCCATGTGTCATGAGTGTCTGTCTGGTATCATTAAAGGGAAAACAACAAGAAAAGCATAGTCGGAAAGACCTGGGTTTGAATTCTGACTCTCTCTGTGTTAGTAGAGTGACTACGTGACATGGCCTTGAACCTTGTACAAGCCACGTATAAAATAGGGGAAATGCACCTACTTGTGCTTGGTGCATAGTTTATGCCCAGTAAATAGCAGTATTTTTATATTCTTTAAACAAGTTTACATTCACACCATAAGGTGAGTGGAATAGGTCTAATGTTACCCTAAAGGTGACGACCCAGAGGCTTACAGATATTGGTTGGTGGTTTGCCAAAAGAGCAGCCACGCAGGTAGGTGGGCTCAAAGCCAAGTCCTGACTCTAAAGTTAGCACGGTTTCCACTAAGCTGTGCAGCTTCTCTTCTCTAAGTGAGAGGATGGAATTCAGATCTCTGTGATGCCTATCAAATAAATGATTTCATGAATATATTAGAGAGCCCCGTGCCTTCCTCAAGTCGAGCTCAAGGAGCACACAGGCCCGAGTTACTTCATACTCCACTATAATTCCTGAGTGTGCAGCTGGGACACTCTTGCCTCGTGCCTCGCTTCAGCGTGACTGTGACCTGCAAACCTGCAAGGACACTGCACATTGACACGAAGGTTTGAGATACCCTGGTGACTTAAAGGGCTGCAGTACACATAGCAAAAGGAAGGGTGGGACTTCCCTTGTTACGGGTAACAGTACACAGCTTTCTGGGAAGTTTGCAATAATGCAAGTTTTAGGAAGAAGACTGTCACTATTAAAAAAAAAAATTAAGAGATGGGATCATGACACAGAAAGAAATGACTTTTATGAGGAGGAAGTAGAAAGAAAAAAGAGGGCATGGCTAGAACAAAGGAAGACAAAAGGAAATTTGGCACAGGGGTCAGTTTTGTTAGATGCTCAATGTTCACTGGAGTGTCTGATGCAGGTCGGGGAGGAGAAAGAGTTGAAACTAGAAAGATCCTAATAGGCTGTTTGGACTTTATCCTGAAATTGCTGAAGGATTAAAGAAGGACATGAGCATCACAACAACAACAAAATAATAACAATAACAAGAATAATATTGCTATTGCAGCAGGTTGAATAATGGTCCCTCAAAAGATGTGTACATACTACTTCCTGGGGTCTGCAAATATGCTACCTTACATGGTAAGAGGGACTTTGCAAGTGTGACTAAGTAAGGGTCTTGAGATGGGGAGATTTCCAGGAATATCTGGGTAGGCCCAATGTAATCACAAAGGTCCTTCTCAGGAGAAGGCAGGTAGGTTAGAGCGAGAGAAGGAGGTGTGCCAATGGAAGCAGAGGTCAGAAAGAGAGAAAGAATTTGGAACATGCTACCTGCTGACTTTGAAGATGAAGGAAGGGACCATGAACCATTTGCAGAGAGCCTCTAGAAGGTGGAAGAATCAAGAAACTGATCATCCTTTAGAGCCTCCAAAAGGAATGTGGCCCTGCTGACATTTTGATTTTAGCCCCATAAGACTCCTTTCGGACTTCTGACTTCCAAAACTGTCAGATAATAAATCTGTGTTGTTTTAAGCCACTAAGTCTGTAAAATTTGTGATAGCAGCCAGAGGAAGCTAATACAATGATCACAGCTACAATTTAATGTGAATCTATTCCATACCAAGTATCTCATATACATTAACACTAACCGCAGGGCGAACTTCATAGGCATTCAACCTGTGCCTCCATGCTTACAAGGATCCTGAACTTCGTTGAATAACCTGCTGCTCCAGCCTTGAAACCCTTAATTATTTAATAAGGGGCTGTCCATCATTTTCCTTTTGCACTGGGCCATTCCTGCCTATTACATGCCATTCCTGCCTATTCCTAACATCAATCCTGAAAGATAAAGGTTATAACCATTTCACAGATGAAATTGGGAGTCTCAGAGAGAGAGAGAGAGAGAGAGAGAGAGAAAATAGCCTAGTAATAAATGCCTTGAGTCAGATGGTAGATTCTTCTACTTACCAATCATGGGCCCTAGGAGAAGTTTATTAATTTTTTCCTGAGACTCAGTTTCTTCCCTTGCACAGTAATTATAAATATGCACCTTACAGAACTGTCACGAGGAGTAGAAATGATATACCACGAAGTGTCTACACAGCATTGCCAAAGAATAGGGACTCAGAGAGATGATAGTTATAATGGCTCAAAGTCCCAAACTTAGTAAGACCTGGATGTAGGTTTCATGCCCATACTTCCCCCATTTCTTCTCCTATCTCTTGGACTGTATTTTAGAAGATTACTCTGGCAGAAAGGGATTGGTGGAGGGTAAGGGTAGAGGCAGGGTGGCAATGTAGAGACAACTGTGGGAAGACTGCCCATCTTATGCCCTCTCTTTGTCTCTGATAATTGCCTCCCATACATGAAGGCATCCTCTAGAAGCTATGTTTCCCCCACGTGACTCAGCCTCTCCACTGCTCTGATCTTTGTTGGTCCCCTGACTCTCCCAGAACTGTATTAGTTTGAACTGAGAGACACAGACACTAAGGATTGTTGGAACCAAGTCTCATCCACAGCAGACCCTCTAGACAAGGTCCATAGGCTGCCTGCTTGCTGCCTGGGTCCCTAGAACCGCCCTACAGCCAGCCTTTCCACAGTGACTCCTCAGTGCCTCCTTTCATTCCATACATATATCCATTCAATAAATCTTTTCATTTTCCTCCTAATGTGACAGAATTATAACCAATAGAACCCTAACTCATACATGTAAAAATGCCACAATCATTTGGAGAAATAATGAAAACATGAATCAGATTAGTGTGCTAAGTTTGGAGAAAAGAAGTACTTGAGAGACATTTAGGGTATGTAGGGTGGGGAAGGAGTTTGGAGTGACTTCCAGGTTTCTGACTTGGGTGATTGGGTTACTATCATCATAAAGACGGGGAAAAGAGAAAAGAAGGAGTGGCTGGAGGTAGAAATACTGGACTTGAGATGCCCAGGGGCCATAGAGTTGGAAGTTAGAGAAGCACATCTGAAGTTCAATTTGAAGAAGATAAATATTTGGGAGTTTCCAGCATTTATAGTCATTACTGCCATGAGAGTGGATGAAGGTTCCCAGTGCTGATAAAGGAAAAGGAAATAGAAAAGGAATGGTCAGAGACAGGGGAGCAGATCCAGTAGAAGGGTTAAATGAGGGGAAAGTTCAAAAATGCAGGTGTCTAAATAAATCAGCTGACCACTTAAAGAGCATTCTCTTCATCCACGGCTGAGGCTACAACCATCCTATTGAACATAACTGAATCCATGTTCCCAAACCCAAAGAATTCCTTTAATATAATCTGCTACCCTTTGCTTCGACCCCTAGATTTTCCTGTACTACCAGGCCTCTTTGGCTCAATGATTTAGTTACAGAGACTATGTGATGAGCCTTAAAATACTGTAAGTTTCCTAACAGTAAAAAAAAGGCCAATCAAAACAACCTTCAAGTTCTATTATATACCTACAGTATTAGTGCACAGGAATGAAGCAATAAATCCTTGTTTTGGCAGAGGCTGCGGGGAAGTTGGTAGGATGAGCTTGGCATTTTATTCACAGTTAACCCTTGCAGAGTAACATGGAAAGCAGCAATAGAGTGGTGTGTGCCCTTTATTCCACTCTGGAATGTACCTCAAGGAAATAAACCAAAGGAAAAAAGGGGCAAGTGGCACAGATCTTAGTTCTACTACTTATAACACCATAAAACTGAAGACAATATAAATCCTCAACTTTAAAGTAATGCTTCAACAGTATCAAAGTAACTACTTTGGGACACTGTGTATAACCATTAAAAATGACAACCATGTGGATATGGAAATGTAACTAAGAAATAATGTTAGGTGAAAAAAGCGAAGCATACCAATTTGGGCAAGGATGTGGAGAAACTAGGACCTCAGAGTGTTGGTCAGAATGTAAAGTTATTCCTAGATGGACAGAAGTGAAATTTGACCCAACAATTTCACTCCTGGAGAAATGAAAACATATGCCCACACAAAAACTTGTACATGAATATTCATAGCAGCATTATTTATAATAGCTCAAAGGTGGAAACAACCCAAATGTCCATTGACTGATGAACAAAAGGTGGTATATCTAATGGAATATTATTTGGTGACAAAAAAGGAGTGAGTTATTGTTATATGCTTCAGCATGGATGAATCTTGAAAACATAAAGCTAAGTAAAAGAAGCTAGTTACAGAAGACCACATATTTTTTATACTATTTATACGAAGTGTCCAGAATAGGCAAATATATAGAAACAGGAAGTAGATTAGTGGTTGTTTTAGGCTGGGGTAGTGGGGAATGAGAGGATTAGTGGGTCATTGCTAAAGGGTTCAGGGTTTCTTTTTGAGATAAAAATGTCCTGAAATTGATTATGGTGGTGGTTGTACAACTCTATGAATATACTAAAAACCATTGACTTGTACAATGTAAATGGATAGAATGTGTAACATGTGAATTATGTCAATAATACTGTTGCAAAAATTTTTTTTTAAAGATTGTATTTATTTCTTTGAGAAAGAGAGATTGAGTGCATGAGCAGTGAGGAGGGGCAGAGGGAGAGGAAGAAGCAGACTCCCCATTGAGCGGGGAGCCTGACATGGGACTTGATCCTAGAATCCTGGGATCATGACCTAAGCTCAACACAGATGCTTAACCCACTGAGCCACCTAGGCGCCCGCAAAAATTCTTTAACAATCATTGATTGAACTGTATGTTCACTGTAAGTAATGTTATGAAATATAAATAATACTTCAATAAAGCTGTTTTTTTTTAAGCAAAGCACAAATTGGTTGCTATTTTATATACACCTGTATTTTTCTAAAGTAACAAAGGCACAAAGAAACTGGGAGTCAGTAGAGGTTTAACAGCAAGACGTTTGGTTTGGGATCTAAAGCCTGGGTCCATTCCTCATCCTGACATTTCTAACAGTGTGACCTTGGGCACATTCCGGCAATTCCGAGTTTTAGTTCTTCTGTTTGTACAATGGGGATGAGCCCTTACCTCACATGGTTATTTTGAGGCATAAATGTTTAATGGGTTCATTTTCTTGCCCTTTTGGATTGCTTAAACATGAGGTTAAAAAAAATGTAGCAATGAAAACTGAGATAACATATGTGAAAGGCATTCGAAAGTGAAATCTTCCATAAAAAATAGGATAGTTTGGATCCTGATTCTATACTGTGGTTTAGGAAACAGCATGAGCAGAGCCTCAGCCTTAAAAAGAAAGGACCCTCCCTCTGCCTAGTGCCTTGGAAAATGCCTTCATTACTGGCTGCGTGGAAATTAAGAAATGCTTTCCAGGCTCTGAAGCACTAGTTATAAAGGTAATTTGGGGGCGACACAAAGGAGCTAAAGGTGTGTTAATGCCAAGTTACCATAGCAACATGCTCTGCTGCTCTATCCCTCCCATTCCTGAGTCTACCCCCAGATGAGAGGAAAACGGGAACGAAGCCATTCTACATGAAATTACTTTCTTCATATGCAGATAGGGGAGACATTTACACTTCCCCACAAATAATGTTTGAAGGGAGAAGCCCTCTGAATTTTTACAAAAAAATCTCCTCTTCTTTCTTCAGAATGAAGTTCAAGATCCTATCCACCTCTCCAAATGCCTAGCATGTGGCAAGTACTCAAAATATAGTTGTGCAGTCGATCAGAATTTACCCAGAAGTCCAAGGTTGGAATAAAACACCAATGTTTGTTAGGTAGAAGCGACTAATGAAATGTAGACCAGGAATTTCGGAAAGGAGATCTAAATTCATACTCCACATAATTTGGTGTCTGTTCCAAGCCACATAGCATTTCCGCATTTGGATCTGCCCCATTTATGAAACTGCTTCAGCCCGTAGCAAATTCCCCTCAAGTATCATGTTTATTATTCTGAAAGGACACAGCATTACCCCACCAGGGTTATTCAACCTGTTAGACTGCATACATTTTCAAATGCTGTGCAGGAACGATGTGTGAAAATGACCAGTTAATGGACGTGCTGTTCTCCACCCTTCCGACTTCTGTGGCCTGATCTTGACAGAGGAGGGAGACTGATGGGGCCCACATCTGGGTAAATTGTTTCCTCCTCATAATGGGCAGAGGCAAACAATCCTAGTGCCAGAAGAGCTGTTTTCAAAATCATTCTTCAGGGTTTGGGAAACATTCCTCAACTCCAGGAACCAGGCTCTCAGTCCCACCACGGAGTAAGTCTTTGGAAAGGGCTTAGAGCTCGAGAGGAGTTCTGCATCTGTTCCTTCCTCACATGAATATTCTCACTTTTTTTTTTTTTTTAAGATTTCATTTATTTATTTGACAAAGAGAGATTACAAGTAGGCAGGCACAGAGAGAGGGGGAAGCAGGTTTCCCACTGAGCAGAAAGCCTGATGTGGGGCTCGATCCCAGGACCCTGAGATCATGACCTGAGCCGAAGGCAGAGGCTTAACCCACTGAGCCACTGAGGCGCCCCATATTCTCACATTTTTGACAACTCATGGGCCAACTCCTTCCCAGAAGACATTTCCTTCTTGCAATCTCCTTGGCCAAATTGTGAAACTCCTCAGGTCAAAAAGGAAGAACAGAGAAGACTCCTCATCATCACCAGACTTGCCATGAACTCCCTAGAACCAGCAATCACAGCACCCTTCAACTGCTGAGTGATGGTATTTTGCAAACATTAACTCAGTTAATCCCCAGAACAGCTCTGGAAGGAAAGTGGTTTTGATTCACTTTACCTTCAAGGAAGTTGAGCCTCAGAGAGGTCTTATAATTAGTCAATGGCTGTGCCATTATTTCAACCCAGGCCTGATTGAGTATATGGTTGGTTGCATTTAAATGAGCTAAAACAGCCACAGCAGCAGTAAGCTGGTGCCAATATTACTATGCACCAGAGATTTGGGAGAGAGCAAAGGGAGACAAACTTGGCTCTGACAATACCCTAATAACACTTAGACCTTACTAATTTCAGACCTTAATTGGAGTAGCATATGTGTTGTGGTTGATGTCAGTAGGAAGTAAGCAGGAAATACCAGAACCAGATTCTGGCTAATCAGGAAGATTAACCCATACCAAAGATGGCTCCACCTCTAATGCTTTCTTCCTCTCTCCTTCGACCCTTCTAGACCCATCTTTTCTGTAAAAGCTCTCCTGACCTGCACATGATCCCCAGCCTTTATCCTTTGCTCCGTGTTCTCTTTTTACTTTGTGATATCTCAGTTTTTGCCTTTCCTCATCACATTTTATTTTAGTATTTTATTTATCTTTCCTCCCTACCTGGCCAAAGCACCTTGAAGCCAGCACCTGTGTTTTAACCATTTTTTTTTTTTTAATAAGCTCATGACCCTGAGATCGAGAGTCATATGTTCTACCAACTGAGCCAGCCATGTGCCCCTGTCTTAGTCATCTTTGTACCCAGTGGCTTGAACAGTTCCTGGTTAATAAAAAGTCTCATGACCTTCTAATCTAAGTTTTCCAATCATAAACCAGTATCTTCACTTTCCCAGCATCCTGACTTGAAAGGGCCTTTTGAGTACCTTAGATAAGATATTTGTCAGGGATTACCTAATTTTATTGGCTGCTCAGTATTGACCCCCCCACCCTCCTACATCTGGGGAAACAGCCATCACGTGAAACATGGGTTTCATGAAAGGCAGAATATGTCTTCCCTTTACAAAATTTGGGAAAGAGGTCAGACAGTTGCCCTCCTTGATCCCTGGCAGCTGGAGTGCAAGCATATGACCTAAGCTTGGCCCAGCTGATGCTTCTCCCCAAACCTTGAATTTAAATCAAGTGGCCTAAAAAATAGGGACAGTTTAGAATTTGGGCTAGTGGCAGCACTGGTGTCCACTGCTCCGTGGGAGTGGAAGCAGCATCTTAATTGAGATGTTTCTGTGATATAGTCTTTCTGTCTTCTGAGATGGTCTCCTTTGCCCCATGTCCATTTTCTAAGCTTGATTTTCTAGCCTTCCAGCCACTTCTGTGATTTGCCTGATACCTCTCAAATAAACTCCTGTTCTGATAAAAATAGCCAGAGTTGGCTTCTGTTATTTGCATCCAAGAGCTCTGACCGATACAGCTGATGGACCCATGGTAGGTGGTCCTGGATTCTGGGGAGCTAAAGGCCAAGAAGTTACTTCTCCTTGATCCAATCCCCAAACTGAGATACAGGATTACCTTTCAGTCTGCTGTACTCATAGTTTTCTATAGCCATGATCAGACTTTGTCCTCACAATAGCTCTACCTAGAGGCAGGAGAGTGAGTAGTAAAACGAATTTTTTTTTAAATGATTTTATTTATTTATTTGAGAAAGAGAGAGTACAAGAGCAGGACAGATGGAGAGGGAAAAGCAGATTCCTAATTGAGCAGGGAGCCCGATACAGGGCTCAATCCCAGGACCCTGGGATCATAACCTGAGCCGAAGGCAAATGCCCAACAGTCTGAGCCACCCAGGCACCCCAGTAAAACAAGATTTTAAAAGGAAAAGAGTAAAGCTCAATGAGACTAAGTGGCTTTCCTGAGGTCCCCAAATTAGTGACAACTCAGACTACAATACACACTTCTTGATTTCTAGCACCTGAATAACACTGAATGACTAACCTACATTGAATTTTAAAGAATTCATTCACAAATATTCACTGAGGATCTGTTAATTGTAATAATATAATATTATAATATAGAATAATATAATAAATATAACAAATATACATTAATATATAAAGTATATTTATACATAAATAGTATCAATATAAATTATAAAATATATTACATATAAATATAAATTACAAATATCTATTATAAAATAAATATTTTATATATATATGTGAAACTTACATTTGGGCAGCAGTATAATATTGTTGCTAAAACCCAGCCAGGCTGTGTGGGGAAAAACCCTGGCTATTCCACTTAGAATCTGTATATAGCACACCCTCAGTATCCTACCCATAACCTCCCGACCCTCACCTCTAGCCTGCTGAAATCTGCTTGCACAGAGTACCTGGGACTCACTGCATGAAGAGCTCACTGGGCCTTTGTGCAGGGGAAGCCAGGAAAGCCAGAGTTAACACCCTGAGCAACCATCCTCAAACAATGATGGAGATTGGTGAGACATACTCCAGATCCCTCACCTCTCAGCGGGAATGAATCCCCCCCCCCCTTTTTTTTTAAGATTTTTAAATTTATTTTATTTGACAGAGAGAGATCACAAGTAGGCAGAGAGGCAGGCAGAGAGAGAGAGAGAGGAGGAAGCAGGCTCCCTGCTGAGCAAAGAGCCCGACTCGGGACTCGATCCCAGGACCCTGAGATCATGACCTGAGCTGAAGGCAGATTAACCCACTGAGCCACCCAGGCACCCAGGAATGAACTCTTAAGAGTATTCCTCATCACCTTCCAAAATTCCCCAGTGGGACTGAGCTCCACTTGTCCTTAGTGGTAACCGGCTCAACAGAACACACCTTCCTCCTTGCCACTCATTTCCCTACTCCCCACCTGGTGTTTTGTGGCATCATTCCCACCTGCCAAAAGCTACTTATCCTTTTCTCTAGGTCTGCTTCTGGGGGACCCTAAACTAAGACACCATGAGGCCCTGGGAAAATTACTCAAATAATAACCTGCAAAACGAAGACAATATTATTTGCCTCGTTGGAGTAAATTCACGCAAGAGTTTAGCCCAGTTCCCAGCACGTCATCAGCACTCAGAGTTAGCCATTGTTACTGTATGCAGTACTTTGGGCTCTCAGAGAACTTAAGCACACGTTCTTTCACTTCTTCCTGCACCACCAGGGAAGCCTAGCTTCCTCTCTAGCTTCGCCTCCAGCCACCCCCCGCAGACTTCCTGCCTCGCTCAATGACACATGCTGTTTTTCACGTCAGCCCTGCTCTCCCATGAGCACATCCCCCAAATGACCAATCTCTTTCACATATGTGTTGTTCAACACGTCCTGCCCTCCTTGCCTGGACACACTCCTTCATTCCCCACATTTATCTCCCAGTAACGTCCACCCATCTACCAAGCTTCCATGCAGCTTTCCCACCTCTAGGAAGTGTTCCCAACTATCCTTCCTTCCTCTTCCGTTTGGTCCAAACCACACACTCCACACACACCACATGCACCATACACACACAAATACATATATACTTCTCACCATGGGACCATGCAAAGAGAGCACTTAACCCAGGAGTGCTGCTCTCCCTCACGCAGAGCCCCTAGAACTGTAATTATTTTTCTACTTACCTGCCTCCTTCACTAGCCAGTGAGCATCTCTGCAGCAGGCATTGTGGCTTCTATTCCTATATGGCTGGTGCTACAGCTATTGCCCATCTCAAAACATGTGAAATTATTTCTTTCAAATAAGTGAGTGTAAACAAACCTTTGAAATAGGGGTGTTTTCTGTATTTTTTCAGTTGAGGAAACAACTTAAAACTTGAGATGACTCCATTCAACCTGGCGGGCCAGGCGGCCGCAGCGAGATCTCCGACTCAGAGGGATTTAAAGCCAACTTGTCTCTCTTGAGGAGGCCTGGAGAGAAAACTTACACTCAGCGTTGTTGGTTGTTTGTTGGGAATCTACCTGCTGATATCACAGAGGATGAATTCAAAAGACTTTTCGCTAAATATGGAGAACCAGGAGAAGTTTTTATCAATAAAGGCAAAGGATTTGGGTTTATTAAACTTGAATCTAGGGCATTGGCTGAAATTGCCAAAGCTGAACTTGATGATACACCCATGAGAGGTAGACAGCTTCGGGTTCGTTTTGCCACACACGCTGCCGCTCTCTCCGTTCGAAATCTTTCACCTTACGTTTCCAATGAACTGTTGGAAGAAGCCTTTAGCCAATTTGGTCCTATTGAAAGGGCTGTTGTAATTGTGGATGATTGTGGGAGATCTACAGGGAAAGGCATTGTTGAATTTGCTTCTAAACCAGCAGCAAGAAAAGCCTTTGAAAGATGCAGTGAAGGTGTTTTCTTATTGACAACAACTCCTCGTCCAGTCATTGTGGAACCACTTGAACAATTAGATGATGAAGATGGCCTTCCTGAAAAACTTGCACAGAAGAATCCAATGTATCAAAAGGAGAGAGAAACGCCTCCTCGTTTTGCCCAACATGGCACATTTGAGTATGAATATTCTCAGCGTTGGAAATCCCTGGATGAAATGGAAAAACAGCAAAGGGAACAAGTTGAAAAAAACATGAAAGATGCAAAAGACAAATTGGAAAGTGAAATGGAAGATGCCTATCATGAGCATCAGGCAAATCTTCTGCGTCAAGATCTGATGAGACGCCAGGAAGAATTAAGACGCATGGAAGAACTTCACAATCAAGAAATGCAGAAACGTAAAGAAATGCAACTAAGGCAAGAAGAAGAACGACGTAGAAGGGAAGAAGAGATGATGATTCGTCAGCGTGAAATGGAAGAACAAATGAGACGCCAAAGAGAGGAAAGTTATAGCCAGATGGGCTACATGGATCCAAGAGAAAGAGACATGAGAATGGGTGGTGGAGGAGCAATGAACATGGGAGATCCCTATGGTTCAGGAGGCCAGAAATTTCCACCTCTAGGTGGTGGAGGTGGCATAGGTTATGAAGCTAATCCTGGAGTCCCACCAGCAACCATGAGTGGTTCCATGATGGGAAGCGACATGCGTACTGAGCGCTTTGGGCAGGGAGGTGCGGGACCTGTGGGTGGACAGGGTCCTAGAGGAATGGGGCCTGGAACTCCAGCGGGATATGGTAGAGGGAGAGAAGAGTATGAAGGCCCAAACAAAAAGCCCCGATTTTAGAAGTGATACCTAGGTTTTCATTCCAGTTTGTTTTTGTCTTTTCTTGTTTAGATACCAATCTTTTAAATTCTTGCATTTTAGTAAGAAAGCTACCTTTTTATGGATGTTAGCAGTTTATTGACCTAATATTTGTAAATGGTCTGTTTGGGCAGGTAAAATTATGTAATGCAGTGTTTCAAACGGGAATTTTTTTTCTTTTTATTTACTTTTTTTTTTTAACTGTATAATGTCCCTCAAGTTATGGCAGTGTACCTTGTGCCACTGAATTTCCAAAGTGTACCAATTTTTTTTTTACTGTGCTTCAAATAAATAGAAAAAATAGTTATAATATTGATCTTCAACTTTGCCATTCATGCTTCTATGCACATTAGGCTAGGTATTCCACTTTGAAAGCATGAGCGTGTCTAGGCCTTCAAATGGCACCTGCCGTTTCTGGGAAATGTATCTGTAGGCTAAGTATTGCTTTCTACAAACAAGTACCCCCTTGTTTTAAAAAGAAGAAATGCATATTGAAGTAGTTTCATGATTTGATTTGTTTGGCATTATAGGAAGCAAGCTGGTGCTAAGTATTTTTAAATGGTTATGTAAGCAAGCTGAACTGTAAATCTTCCTTCGGGAATGTGTATCAAGATGATGGAATGGGTGAAAGACTATTGGTAGGGAGAGAAAGTGGGTATGACTAAATGGATCTTTATGGCCCTATGATCTATCCTTTCCTTGAAAGTTTCTGAAGAAAAAGTGGAAAGATCATTCTGTTGCATTTCTCCATTCTTGTTTTTAAAAGAACAAGTCCCAAGCCCTACATATGGCTTGTATTGAACTTTCACATTTGAATTAAAGATTGTTAAACATGAAAAAAAAAAAAAAAAGACCCAGGCCTCAACCATGGTTGATGGGCTCAGGAGTGGACATCTGACTCAGGAGAGGCCAGGGAATCCACGCCTCTTGGGAATCCAGACAGCCTGCATCAGCTGGCTGCATGCACTGAAACTACAAGGCAGCAAAGAAGAAGAGCAACTGAGGCTGGTATTTGAAGACTTCTGTTTTGAGTCATATGATTATGGTCTAAACCCAGTTGGCCGCTAGTGTGGTCAGTTGAGGTCATATGAGAGAACTCACGCTTTGCCACCTAATGATCAGTTTAAAAAAAAAAAAAATATATATATATATATATATATATATATTTTTAGGTTTCATTATTTTAGAGAGGTGGGGGGGCATGTGTGAGCCAGGAGAGGAGCAGAGGGACAGAGAGAATCTTCAGCAGCCTTCATGCCCAGTGTGGAGCTTGATGCAGGGCTCAGTCCCACGACTCTGAGATCATGACCCAAGGCAAAGTCAAGAGATGGACGCCCAATCGACTGAGTCATCCAGGTATCCCCCAACTTCCATCCTTTTAAAATTAGCTATGCATCAACACTATAGATTAAAATAGACCTAAAAAGCAAATGAAACATTTAATTATAAGTATTAGTATTTGCATATTAGTATTTGCACATTCTTTCTCACTAGTTCTTATGATTATTCATCAACTTATCAACTGGGTTCTTCTACACATTTCCATTCAGCCATAAATAAATACAGCACACAGCTGTAACTATACATAAATCCGTTATAGGGTAAGTCAGATTATGTCACTTCTCTGACCTATAAGGCACTACCTGATTCACCATCTGTTATGTAACTTCTCTGATCTCCTATTATTCCCATCTTCGCTACACTGGCCTACATATTCCTTCAACACACCAGGCACATTCCTTTTCCATGGCTGTAATAGTTTCCTAGGGCTATCGTAATGGAGTACCACAAACTGGGTGGCTGAAAACAACAGAAATTTATTGTCTCCCAGTTCTGTTGGCTAGAAGTTAAAAATATCAAGGTGTTATCAGGGCCGTGTTCCCTCTGAATCCTGTAGCAGAGACTGCTCCTTGCCTCTTCCCAGTTTCTAATGGTGGCCGTCAATCCTTGGCATTCCTTGAGTTGCAGCTGCATCACTACGATCTCTGACTCTGCCATCACGAAGTACTCTTCCTAAATATCTCTGTCTCTGTGTCCTCTTTTGGACATTGGATTGGGCCAACTCTGAGGACCTCATTTTCACCTGAGTGCATCTATAAAGTCCCTATTTCCAAATAAGAGCAAATTTCACAGGTACTAAGGATTTGGGGTTTTTTTTTTTTTTATTTTTTTTTTTTTAAAGATTTTATTTATTTATTTGACACAGATCACAAGTAGGCAGAGAGGCAGGCAGAGAGAGAGAGGGGAGAAAGCAGGCTCCCTGCTGAGCAGAGAGCCCGATGCGGGACTCGATCCCAGGACCCTGAGATCATGACCTGAGCCAAACGCAGCGGCTTAACCCACTGAGCCACCCAGGCGCCCTGGATTTGGGGTTTTAATATATCATTTGGGAGACATAATTCAACCCACGATGATGGCCCTTGCATTGTTCCTTCTGCCTGAAATGCTCCTTCCCCAGGTGTGTCCACCTTCTCACTTCC
The DNA here is from genome assembly GCF_022355385.1 of Mustela nigripes. Taxonomy (NCBI): domain Eukaryota; kingdom Metazoa; phylum Chordata; class Mammalia; order Carnivora; family Mustelidae; genus Mustela; species Mustela nigripes. The sequence continues at coordinate 61,078,191 of NC_081557.1, read as the reverse complement.
TTCTGGTCTTTAATGTCAATTTCTTTGTGAGTCTTCCGTAGCCCCTTATCTGAAATGGCAACACCCCTTCCCCAGCATTTCCTAGTTCCTGTCCCTGCTTTACTTTTCTCTTTAGCATTCGTCATTAGCATAGTATCTGCTGTGTTTCACTTATTTATACTGTTCATTTTCTGTCTTCCCTGGTATAATGAAAACATACACTTACGGAACGCAATCCGTGAAACAGAAGTTCATAGTGTTTTTTGAGAGAAAGTTAGGATGTTCTGCTTCCTGTGAAAAAGTAGAACTCTAGCAGCATGTTTTTTCTGGTCCTGGGGCTCCAGTTCTAAAACTGAGAGCCTCTGTGGAGAAGGGGGTTCACAAAGGACAGAGAAGATAGAGTTCCAGAAAATGAGGAAACTCTGGCTTATTACTAACAGACCATGCTTAGTTCCAGAACCAAAAGGGAAAAAAAAACCCCTCATTTTCTCCAATAATCAAGAAGCCAAGAGAGAGATTTACTGAGTTGGGACAGAAGGGAAGGAAGATAATGCTTGTTTGGCCTCCTGGAGAGCTTCAGATCAGGATCTTAATTGAAAAGTAGCACTATTTTCTTTATCTGGCTTTGCCATGGACTAGCTGTGTGACCTTTGGCAACATCTTACCCTTCTCTGAGCCTTCCTTTTCTCACTGTTCAATGAGGCAGTTGAATGAGACAGCCTCTTCAGTCTCTTTCAACCACGCCAGTCCGTGTCGCCTTAAACTCTAACCGCCATGAAGGTGGATCACCTCTTGTTTTCCTCCAGGTACTGAGCAGCTAGCACAGGGCCTTATCCGTAGTAGCACCCAGCACAATAATGGACCTTTTGGACATACTAGCAACAAATGAATAGATGAGGATTAAACAAACTATTTAGGTAACTTTTGAAGGAGAGGAAAGAGAGATCAAGGAATCTCATTCCATGGAGTCATATAGAAGATGTTTTTAATCAACTTGAAATCTTTATTGTAACCAAAAAGCCATTTCCTGAGATTTGTTTTAAATATTCAGAGCACCGGACAGTGGAGTATGAAGCTATTTAAGCCAACTCTGTGCCCCCGAGGGCCTTACCGTTTTGTTGGGGAGACAGGAAATGCATACCACAGATGCTAAACTACAGAAGGAATCTTCAGCAGATCCTGGGCAGTGGTACTCATAGTCTAGGAACTCACAGTTTGCAGGGTTCAGAGAGACGAGCTGAGTGACCTCCTGTGGTCCCAACTCTTCTGCTCCAGCTCCCGGAAACTTTGTCCATCCAAGCTGGGACCAAAAAGTACAGCAGCAGGGGTCCCCATCCCCTGTCCTCTGTATCTCCCTGGAGCTATCGGCAGGTGAAAAACAAACCACCCTCTGCTCTTCTGTTCTGTCCCAGATTCTTAAGTCAAGTCCGATTTCTTTTTTCTTTAAAGATATTATTTATTTATCTGATAGAGAGAGACACGGCGAGAGAGAGAATACAGGCAGGGGGAGTGGGAGAGGAGAAGCAGACTTCTCACTGAGCAGGGAGCCTGAAGCAGGGGCTCAATCCCAGAATGCTGGGATCGTGACCCAGGCCCAAGCCAGACGCTTAACGACTGAGCCACCCAGGCGCCCCTTAAGTCCGATTTTTGCCCAGTTCAAGTCAAGAATTGCTCTGTATCAGCCAACTCCCTGCAAGTCAGCTGACTAATGGTTTTCTAACTTCATTTGAAAACAGCCTAGGAAAGCCTCGAGTCTATGGAGACTCCCTCTGAGTCATGGCTCAGAAAAACCTCTCTAAGTCATCCTATTTGATTTCATAAAAGCTTCCAGCATTTAGACCAGAGGAGCTGCCTCCCCCATCTTGAGTAAAGTGAACGTGCCTCTGGACGTGTAGTTCAAGCTGCCTCACTTTGGGATAGTCTGTGTTTGCCATGTCACTTCTCTCCAAGCCGGAATTGTCTCCTCTGTAAATGAAGGACTGTAACAACACGACACACACGCACATTCACTCTACCACCACCCCCGTCTGCCACAGCGTTATTCTGAGAGTTAAATGAAATCACTTCTGTGATGGTATTCTGCACTATACAAGAGTAAGTTCTCTTTATTATCAGATTACAGTTTTGGTGAGTCATCTTGGACATCAGTTTTTGACTTACATGACCTTGACTTAATCCCTTCACCAACTATTTCATGTTCTTTTTCCTGTTTCCTAGAGAAATTATAAAGTTGGTGCTATGCATACTCCTGATGGAGTCTTTACCTAACATCATTTGGTCTCCACTCTCCCTTCCCAGTGGGACCTACCAGCTGTGACTTCTTTACCTTGTCGGTATTCAGGAAGTTTTTTTTCCCAACCCATGCTATCACCATGCACACCCACATATCTGAAACTGACATATTTAGCATTCAATCTACCTGTTGTCATGTGCAGAAACCCAAAAAACGGTGGGCTCTAAGAGTCAAGAGTCCTGTGTTCCAGAATTAGCATTGTTTTTGATTACCCAGGGAGCTCTGGGCCATTCTGTTCAATAAACATCTATTCAGTTCAAGGGAGTGTGTTGGGGGTGGTTGTCTGCTGTGCAGAAACTCAAAAGTTTTGTAGGTCACACAGAGAAGTAAGCCTCCACTATGAACAGTGTGCTATATAGTGGCACACATCTATACAGAATAAGGGCACACAGAGGAAGAGACAATTTAATCAACCTTCAACAGTTATAGAGGCACCACTTCAGAGAGGAGGTGACATCTGAACTAGGCTCTCAAGGAAGACAAAGATTTGCAAGGCCAAGAAAGAGATGCGGTAGGAAGAACGTTAAGACGTGAACAAAATCGCATGCTAAAGAAATGAGAAGAGTTTGGTAGGGTCAGAGGCTAGGATGCGTGGTAGGGAGGGCAGGGAATGAGGCTAGGAGAAAGTCGGGCTGGGGCTGCATGGGACCTAGAGTGCCACGCTTGGCCATGTGGGCTTTATTCTCTCTAGCCCTTTTCAACCAGGGTTCTGCAAGAAAATGAAGTCCTTTGGACCTAAGTCATGCATTGTACAAATGAATTTCTCCCCTCTGTCTCTAGAATGACACAGGTTATGTATCATCCTGGAGAGAACTGAGAAAAGAGTCACTCTAGTCATTTTCTGTGAGGTTTGGTGGTCACAGGGAAGCCCCGCTGAGAAAGGCTGCTAGGCAATGGCAAATCATCCAACATTTACAGAAAGCAAGTGAAAACCCCACGTGTCATAGAAACATTACTCTGCTGATAATGAGGAGAATGATTTAGAAAGAGTACAGGAGAATAAAGTTCTGCTGCAATATTTCAGGGGGGTGATGGCCAGGGCTCAGGACAATGACTGAAGGCACAGAGGAAAGGGACATCCGGACACACTGGGGAGGCAGCATGGATGGAATCATTGAGTGCTATCTTCCTTGGCTTCCCAACTATAGCAAGCAGTCACTTGCTCCCTCTGGATCTAGACTGGAGCTTTCCTGAAGAATGGGAAATCCCTTAGCCACAAACCACCATGCGGTGGTGCGTGCTGCCACTAATCTGGACTTTGTCGTGCTCTGGTCAACTCTGTACAGCCTGATGGGCTCCAAGTTATGATATTTCTCTTTATACTCCTCCGTCTCCTTGCCAGGTCAGTCCGGTCCTCCTAACTGACCTGCAGCTTAAGTCCCCTACCCAACCCTTCCCTGCGGGGACACAAGCCTTGCACTGAACTCCGGACTGCTTGGCTGCTCTCCTGACACTCTGCTTTTCTATTCCATCCCACTGTTCCAGGACACTGGGCCTGCTCCCTGTGCTCCACCCTGGCCCCCCAAATCCCGTAGCAGCGTCAGCATTGCCAGCTTTTAGGCTGCTTCATCCCAGCTTCTTCCTCCTGCCAGATAGGCCCATGTCTCTGAGGTCCCCTCCCATCTCACCCTTAAACCCACCCGAGTTCACCTATCACCCAGCATCATCTGTGTGCTCATTTGTAACATACGGGGTCACACTAGGTGACTTCTGAGTTAGCTCCCTTCCAACACTAACATCCTGTGTTTCTAAGTCGGCCAACTATAAAAGAAGTCTGCACTGGCACAGGACAACTGAGGCTGGGGGCTAGTGAGTCAGACTCAACCAAACTGTCAAGCTGACCGTGAAGCCAGGAGGTTAGAGCGTAGCCCGCCACTGGGCAGACAGTGGCTGAGACTCAAACCACAGATTAGCAGACCCAGACAGCTGTGCGAACGTGATGACTGATGCCACACCTAGTTTATTAGTCACATTCATCTTCAAGGAATTAATGACGTCATTCTGTATGCCCCCAAAGGACAACATTTCACTTATGACCTAAAGCTATTTCTTATGATGATTGTAACACTACCTTTTCTCACAGTGCTGGTGATCTGGGATTAAATATTATCCCAATAGTATTTTTTTTCCCCTTTCCTAGAAACAATCACCAGTAAGTACTCCTCAAGAGTCAGGCTACATTTTTAAGAATTTCTAAGTTCCTCCCAGATGCTTCTCAGCATTCTCAGCTTCTCAGGGTGTGTGCAAGAGAGAATACAGATCTTTGAAGACCTAGGTTTGAATCCCACAGCTACTTATGAATCATATGGCCCTGGAAAAGTTAGTTAATCTCTCTGAGCTTTGGAAATAGGATAATAGTACCTGCCTTGCATAGTGGTAGCTCAAATGGAAAGTGCCCGCCCTGCAGAAAGTTCTTGATAAAGGGGTTCTCCCTCACACCAACCCTGCTGTCTTCCATCTCTTCACATTTCTTTGCTCTCAGGATTGTTTCTCCTGGGCTTGTCTTGATTCTTTCTCTTTTTCCTAGTGGAGACTAGAAGGTTCCTGCCAGTCCCCACAAGTTTCTGCTCCAAATATCAGACCGAAAGCATGCTGAGTCAGCACTAGCACTTCTCAGAGTAGGGGCTCTCTCTGGCCCCCCAGTTACGGCTGAGCAATCACAGGCCAGGAAAAATTGTGGTCAGAAGATGAGATCATAGCTGAAGTCTCTAAGAGCTCCATTGTCTCAGCTCCAGAGTCTGATACATGGAAGATGTGAATGTCAGTGCTGTAATTCAGCATAGAGCCGGTCAGGAGATTCCAAGAGATGGTGCTGAAGTGGGGAGGGGGGTAGATTAGGATGTCTCGAGGTTGCTGAGCACATGATTCAGCTGTGGGACACATATTTGTGACTGGCTAGGGGGCTAACACTCTTGGTTCTTCTTTCAAGGGGATTTTAATATCAGAAACCAGTATACACATGGGCTGCAAAAGCCTTTGAGATCATTTAGATCTACTTTCCTTTACACAAATGGAGAAACTGAGGCTTAGAGGATGGAAATTACTTCCCCAACCCACACAGAGAAAAAGGTTCAGAGTGGGACCTGAACCCAGGTCTCCAGATTCTGTGTCCATAACTGTGTTTGTTCTCCTATGAAAAAACCAGTAAATTCTTAAAATTCAACACAGTGTGGATGCTCAGTAAATTGGGTTGTTTAATAACATGTGGAGGGAATGTTTGTTAACAGGATTTCTAAAAAAGAGAGCATTCACTGATGGACTAAATATTTGTTGAGTCCCAGAAGGCAAGGAAGGGCCCAATCATGAAGTATACTGACTGCCATGCTTAGGAGTGTGAATTCTACTTGAAAGCCAATGTGAAGCCATCAGTTCAGAACAGAGGACTGACATGACTGGTTTGGGAAGATTGTTCTGGTGACAGAGGGGAAGATGGACTAGAAGGCATCAGGAAAGTGCATGAGGATATAGGAGGTTTTAGAGTAGTCCTGGCAAGATGTGGGTAGTGGCAGTAGAACAGAGAGGAAGCAGGAGAGCCAAACGTCATTTCCTAAATGCAGTGAATAGGGCCTGTGGTCAGTGGAATGACAGGTAAGGCCAGATGGGGCAAAAGGCTGGGTTACAATACCACTTTTCAAGACTCTAAACCCCTGACCAGGATCCCAGGCTAATCAAGCAAGCTCCACTCACAGCAGGGCAATGTTTGATGCTCACAGCACGGGGCAGACCACAGGCTGCTAACAGTCATTCACGGTCACTGACATTCTGACTATGATAAACCATGGGCATCTGTTTCCCCAGCAAAGTGCGGTGAAAGTGGTTGGTTGGGACACATAGATAAGAAGTCCTGTTAGAAGTGTTAGCTGACTAAAGGCTTCCAGTGAAGGGTAACATTTCTTAAAGATGAAAGCTTAGTGTTTCTAAAGCTTGGCTGGGTAATTTCGATTTCTCAGTACAAGGTAGGTATCATTTACTCCTAGCTAAGGAGGTTATGTCTTTAAACAGTTAATAGCAGTATCAGGAGGTCTGAGTCCAGACTGGCCCTCTCTAGCTGTGTAAGCTTGAGCAAGTTACCAAATCTCTTTAAGTTTCTTCAGCCATAAAGCAAGGATAATAGTCATACCTTTGTGAGGCTTGTTGTCCTAATGATATGAGACAATGCATTGTAAGAGCTCAGTACAATGTTTGCCACAGAGCAAGTGCTCCGAGTTAGCTAGAGTTAACTTTAATAGTGCTACTGAATTCGTTTGTAGAATGGTAGATATATTTACAAAGATAACTTTTGCAAATATAAAAAAAATTTATGTTCTAATTTTTAAAAGCCTCCTGTTGGGATGTTGCATTTTAACTACATTTCAAAGATTCATGGATGAGGGGTAGGACAGAACACGGGATATACAGTATACACACGTTTTACAAGGGAGTCATAAAAGCTTTTTTTTTTTTTTTTGCTTCCCCCAAATTTTGTGTTCAAAGACTTGATTTTGCTATTGCTTTGCTGGGTGACTGAGTAAATCCATTTAACCTTCAAACTTCTTTTGTTTCTTCTGCAAAGTAATTCAGCATAGTCTACAGGGTTTCAAAAGGCCCTACCAATTCTAAGATAAGTATATGGACTTATTTTTTTCTTTTGCATAGCTATAAGAGTAACTCCAATTATTTCTGACGAAGCCCAAGAACTCTTCATAATTATCAGGAATTATTGCCAAGAATCTAACTACCATCTTTATTACAATGTATGCATTTATCTATCTAGTGGTTTGACAGAGTACAGTTGACCTGGAACATTAGGAAGGATAGTCACAGCTGAAAAGCAGAAAATTGGAACCAGGGGCGCTGGTGGCTCAGTCGGTTAAGTGTCTGACTCTGGATTTCAGCGCAGGTCATGATCTCAGATGAGACCAAGTTCCGTGTTGGGCTCCAAGAGTCTCCTCTCTCTCTCTCCTTCTCCCTCTGCTCCTAACCCCCCAAAAGGAAGGAAGGAATGAAGGAAGGAAATGAACCAGAACTTGAGTATCTTTGAGCTTACTGGTCTTTGGTGGAAAACGAGTTTTTTTTGTTTTTTTTTGTTTTTTTTTTTAAGATTTTAAAAAATGTATTTGACAGAGACAGGGAGAGTGAGAGTACAAGTGGGAGCAGGAGAGAGAGAAGCAGGCTCCTCACTGAGCAGGGAGCCTGATAATGGGCTTGATCCCAGGACCCGGGCATCATGACCTGAGCTTAACTGATTGAACCACCCAGGTGACCCTGACTTGACTTGATTTTTCTTTTCTTTCTTTTTTCCTTCTTTCCTTCTTCCTTCCTTCCTTCCTTCCTTTCTTCCTTGCTTTCTTTCCTTCTTTCTTTCATTCTTTCTTAACTCTCTCATCTGTTCATTTTTATTGTCAAAGTTTCTCTGAGAGTGGTTTTTGGTGTTAAGTTCATCGGTTTGGCAAAGTGCAGGGAACAGGTGAGTGAAGATCATCTTTGTGAGCAAACCTTTCAGGTCTAGCCATGGTTGTCCCTGCAGCCCTTTCTCACTCCTTTGCTTTCACACATTCTGATACAACCAGACTGACACCAGCTGTTTCCTTAGATCCTGTGTGTTTACTGCTTCATGTTTTACTAGTGCTGCTCTCAACCTGGAAACCCTCCTCTCTGAATTCTTCCTCCACTCTCACTGCTAACACTGTTGTGTCCAAATCTCCCCATCCTTCAAGGCTTAGTAATGTTACGTCTATACAAAGCATGGGTAATCCTTTTCCAAGGGTACAGTGAATATCTCCATTAGCTGAGCCCCCAAAACACTCAGATACATGCTTTAGATATGTAACTCTCAGATGGTTCCAGTGTCCACAACAGCATAGCGGTTAGGCACAGGATCTGAAGGCCCAGCCACTTGAGTTCAAATCCCTACTCGAGCCCTAGCTATGATCTTGGGCAAGTTAAAAGTCTCTCTGTGCCTCGGTTTCCTTATCTGTAAAATGGAGTGAACAGCACCTACTTCATGAGGTTTCTGTTAGGTTTAAATGAGCCAGCACATGTAAAGCACTTGGAACAGTACCTTGCCCATAGTGAGTGTTTGATAAATGCCAGCTATCAATACTACTTTCTCCTTCTACCTTGTTTTATAGGTACAACATCACCGTCTTGTGTTTCCTCCTAGACTCTGCACTCTTTGAGAGCAGGAGGATTTGTGCCTGTTCATTTTTTGTAGCTCTTTTTGTGTCTAGAACTTAGCACACAAAACGAGTTACCTGACAGATTTTGGAAAACTTAGGTACAAGTCATTCCTATCTTTTCATCCCCAATATTCACAAGGTGCCATGTGAATAAGCGATTCCATGAATTAAAGAAATCTGTTGTAATTAAATGTCACATTGTCACTGGGGCACTTGGGTGGCTCAGTCACTTAAGTGATCGACTCTTGGTTTTGGCTCAGGTCATGATCTCACAGGCTTGATATCAAACCTGGTGTCTGGCTCTGCACTCAGTGTGGAGTCTGCTGGAAATTCTTTCCCTCCACCTCTCCCTCTGTCCTTCCCCCAACTGGCATGCGTGTGCCCGTGCATGCTCTCTCTCTCTCTCTTTCACTCTCTCAAATAAATAAATAAATAAATAATTTAAAAAACCCCCAAATGTCGTATTGGACATTAGACTAAACAGTCTGTAGTCAGTTGCATGCTAATGCATGTGGCACACCAGGGCCTTTTAAAGAATGTTACATGTGAGGCCCAGCTATGTGAGTCAGGGACCCCAGCTCCTGTTCCTGGTCCCACCCCACTGCTCTAAGCAGCCAGATTCAATTACTTTACTTTCTATGGCTGTGGGTCAGCCGGTTTCAGCTGGCTAGGCACAGTGATGACCAAAGCTACCACAGAGAGCAGTTCACTTTGGAAGCAGCCTCACCCATGATCCCTAGACCAACTGGTGAACAAACATGTACTCAAGGAAAATATCATGTATTACTCCAGTGGGACAAAGTGCAATTGTAGTCAAGATTACAGGTCAAAGTCAGATCTGTTTCTGAGACACTTTCCACATCTTTTCCTGATATTTCTCACATTTTTGCAGAGACACTTCTTGGTCTGTGATCATGGATTTGTGCCAAACAGCAGTTTACCCAACACTGTGATTCATTTGTTTTCTATACACTGTCTGACTTTAACTCGTGTTTGGCTTTGGCTGAGGACACTCAGCATACACTTTATGTGGCTAACCAGTCAGACATTTTAGTATTTTTGGATCTTAATAAAAAAAGAAATTAATCTGGGAATATATCCAGAGGTAACAAAAACACTAACATGAAAAGATATTTATAACCCCATGTTCACAGCAGCATTATTTACATTAGCCGAAACGTGGCAACAACCTAAGTATCCAACGATGGATGAATAGATAAAGAAGTTGTGGTCTCTGTATAAAATGCAATATTATCCAGCCACAAAAAATGAGGAAATTCTACCACTTGAGACATCATGGATGGACCTTGAAGGCATTATGCTAAGTGAAATGTCAGACAGAGAAAGACAACTATTATATGCTCTCATATGTGGAATCTAAAAAAACAAATAAACAAAACACCCTGCAAAAACAAAAACCCAAACTTTGTAAAAAAAAAAGATGGGACTTGTTTCTGAGGTGGGGGGGGGGGTTGGTAGGGAGAATTAGAGGAAGTTGGTCCAAGGGTAGAGACTTCCGGTTGTAAGATAAAGTACTGGGGATGAAATGCACAACACGTCACCTCTAGCTAATACTGTTGTATCACATATAGGAAGGCTGTTCACACCACAAGGAGAAAAGAAATTTTCCCCTTTACTCTTTTCTTCTTCCTGTGTCTGTATTAGCAGATAGATGCTAGCTGAACTTATTGTGGTCAGCATCTCACAACATATGTAAATCAAACCATCACACCGTACACACCTGAAACCCATACAGTGATGTACGGTGATTATTTCTCAGTAAAACTGGAGAACAATTCAGATCAAAGGCTGGAATTTTTCTAGTGATAAACCAGGGACTACTTATTTTCTTTTTAGTGAGTATTAACTTCAGCTTAGTTGTTCTCCTCTGTGAAATCCCACAGCATTAATGTTAAAACATAATTCAGGTCAAGTAGAGTATCAGCTCCTTAATAGTTCTAGGATCACGAGTAAGAGCCATACAAAGTAGCACAGGCCCACAGAAATGGGCCTGGGGAAATTAGGGCAGTTGGGCTCAAAGAAATTAAGGTAGAGGATGCTGCCTTCTCTCTGCTCTCAGGGGCATGATTTCTTTTCTCACAGCTAACCTTAGACCCAGGCAAAGCAGGCAGTGGCCTACAGCACAGAGGGGAATTGAAAGTCTCCAAAGTTGGTCTCCAACTTGCCTCTTCCATTTGCATTCTTACATCCAGAGTGGCATTCCTCTGCCAGAAGTTCATTCCAGAGAATGCAGTCCGCTTCCTTACTAATTCATTTGTTCATCCAATGCTTATTCATGCCACCAAGTGCAGGAACCAGGAAAGAATAGTGAGTAAGACCAGAGCTTTTTGTCTAATATGAAGACAAAAATAGGGACATGGTTAAAACTCTGTATGTTTGAGTAGTATGATGATAGAGCTTTATGTAAGGGGCTGCCAGAGAAGTAGGAGGTGATCCTAGAGAGAGGGATTTCGTAGAAAACCATGAGTGGAGGACTGATGAAGTCATGCCCCTCATAGAGGACAAGTAAAGTGAGGAAAGACAATGCTGAGTACAAGTATCTCTGAGAGGGGGAATGCTTTAAGCTGACTAGTGGTTATGAACAAGTAAAGTGCATGGTAGCCTTTCAGGCTCACGAGGTAACACCATTCAAAAGCTGGGCAGAATTGGTCCTACAAGCTAAGACTTGAGAGGGAAGTGAGTCAGAATAGATAGACTGGGAGCCTGGGCCCTAGGGTGGGGTAGGGGAATGGTGAGAGGGGAGGTGCCTCAAGAGGGCTCTTGGTTCTTGGAGAAACAACACAGCACACTAGGGCTAGAGTTGGAGGTGTCCTGAGACAGGCACTGGAAGAGGATGTCAGAAACCGCCAAGCAAGCCTTGCTTATTTGGTAATTTGGGGGCAAGTGGGCACTGGCTTAGTCTTGTGTGCAGTGAGGTACCAGAAGGAAACAATCAGTTAAATCTGGATTAATGTGGTTTATTTGATTAAAATAGGCAAAGCATGTGTTTGGCTTCGGGCTTAGAAGACTGTTGAATTCTTGAATTCTAATCATTCCTGCCACTGCACCGTAACCCCAAGCAGCATATGTTCTTTATTTTACTCAGAGGACCTCTTCACCCTCTTCTTTGCCCTTTAAGGCTTCAACAAGTGTCCCCTACTTCCCCAATAGCTGACTGTTAAGTGTGCCTGCTCCAAGCTCCCATAACAATGAGCACCTCTCTCTCATTAGATGAGTACCCGTCACACTGGATTATCTCTGCCTATTCACTTTCCAGTCCCCCTCTTCAGTAGGCTGAGCTTTCTGAGGGCAGAGATTGCCTTCCATCTCTGTATCGCTAGATTGGAACACAGTAGCTATGGATATATTTCTGTGGTTCTGTGGATAGATAAATGGATGGATGAATTGAGCAAATGGATAAACGACTGCCCCAAGTCAAAAAGAATTTGCTTTCTCCCTAGGACTGCAGACCTCAGGGAATCAATGCTCAGAAAAATCTTGTATCTCTTTTAATGCTGTGATGAACCATGGATAAAAAGCAGGTGCCTCGGTCCAAATCAAACTTGGTTCCAATTTGGTGTGATTTATTTTCCGGTTCACATGAGTACTGTAAATTTAGGTCAAGGTTTGCTTAGTAGGCAGGTTTCAAAGACGTGGCAGGGGGAGGAATCTAATCAAAAAAGCTCAGACCAGGAGCCAAGAGGTCTAGCCTCTCTTCCTGAGACCCCACCGACTTCCTGATTATGTAACCCAGATGAGCTTCTTATCTTCATATGCTTCCAGTCTCCCAGCCTTTAGTCTTTCCCCTTTGCGCCCCATCCACCGCCCAGTTATCTTTCCTGAAAACAAATTAATCATCTTGTTTTTTACTTTAAAATCCCCTTGCCTCCGGAGCAAAGTCCTAGCCCTTCAGCAGGCAAACAAGGTCTTTTTAGTATCTCTCAAGGCTGATGGTCATCCTTTATCATGTGTCTCCTATCCAGTGACTCCATGGTTCCCATTCCTCTAACCAAACTCTTTCAGGCCGCTGTGTTTTTGCCACACACTGTCCCTGATGTCACCAATGACCTTCTACACTCATTTTACCTGCTGGATGCCTGCTTGTTTTTCTTTCAAGACTCAGCCAGTGGAGCCCAAAGGTTGCTTCCTCAGCAAGACCTCTTCTGACTCCTTCAGACAACGTGAGCACCTCCTCCACTCTGGTCCAACAGCATTTTCTATCCTTTATCTTAAACCACTTGTAAATCTGATAGAAATTAGTTGCTTACTTATCCATCTCAGGTGCAAAATTCTGAGTTCTTATAGGTTGGAGCCATTGATCCCATATCTTTAGTCACTAGAACTCAGGAGGTTCCCCAGTATATGCTAGTTGAAAAAAAATCAAAGGAGTTATATTGAATAATACATGTACTGTTTTCCTTACTGTGGCTGTTTTTACTTCTCATCCCTCTCCACATGAAACCTAATAATAAAGATCAGTTTGTTGAGCACTGATCAGGCATCAGGCACTTTTCTATACCCTTATACATAGGACAACTTCATTTAATGCTTACCTCAGCCCTCCAAAGTAGGCATTACTCTTACTTTATAGATAAAGAAACTGAGGCGCAAAGAGGTTAAATATCTTTCCCAAGTCAGAGTTAGCAGATTGGCAGAGTTAGCTAGAATTCAAACGCAGACTCCAAAGCCCATGGCCTTTCCACAACATTGCCTACTTCCTTAAAGGCCTGCACCTGGTAGGTTCTCGCTTGGTTGTTTAATTGCTCTGGATTGCATTGAACAGGACTGCAAGAGTCAGGATCACTTTGATTTCCAGCTGGGGACTGGCCATCTCCACAGTCCATCCATGAAACCCTAGACAGCCACATCTAAATGCTGGCGTGCATGAAGACAAAGCCCAGATCCTTTTCCTGGCAGGAAGCTGTATCTTCTAGCACATGGAACCAGTACTGCATTTCCTGGGATCAGATGGAGCCCTCAGCACAGAGGCCTCTCATGGGTTTGTCCCCAGTGTCTAGCCCAGAAACTGTCTGCTCCCTGGCTCCCTGGAGAATGAGAAATTATTGGCTTCTGGAATGTTTTTCTGGTCACTGAGCCCTCAAGGTGAAAGGTCCCTTGGATGGAAACCAACAGGCCAAGTTTACCCAACCCAACAAGGCGTCAGGCAGCCCGAAGGCACATTCCACTAGATCCCACAGAACAGCTGGGGCTTCTTCTCCTCAGCATGATACCTGCCCTCAAAGAATGAAGGTCTTCCTGCTCCACTGCACAGCTGACATAAAGCAGAAATCCCAGTATAGAGCACCTTTCAGGATGGAGATTGTGCAGAGCCCTCAGAAATATTTTCTTCCTCTGCTTTCCACTGTTGCTGCTAAAACTTTAGCTTACCGGGAGAAGAGAGGTTCACAAAATGCTATGTGCTCCAGTCCTAAAAATGTCCTATAGTAATTGAGCCAGAAGGGAGGAGAATATTTACATGCTTGTGAACACCTATTACATGCCTGCCATTTCTATATACATCATCTCATTTAACCACTACTATAAATATTTTTCCCATTTTAAAGACGTGCAGAATGAAAATGACTCCAACCACAACAGTGGCATAACTCCTTTCTTTGATAAAAGGGATCTTGTGAAACCTTGGACCTTGGACCTGAAAATCAGTGACTGGAGCTCAGCATAAGGGTGAAGTGTAACATAGCCACACAGGTAGTGTCCCTGCGTTAGTCACATCTGCTCATTGTCTGAGACTCTGTAATACCTTGCCCTGTTCCCTGCTGGAATCAGGAATTCTATCTGGGCCCAAACTGAACTGTCCAGTACTAGGAAAAAGAAGCAGTATGAGTTTGACAAGAAGAGCCTTGAACTAGGAGTTTGAATGCATTTGCTTGAGTTCCAGCTCTACTATTTAACTTAAGTGAGATCTTGTCTTGGTTTTCTCATCTGTGAATAGGAATAATAACGATTGATTTCCTATTTTGGGTTTGTGATGATTAAATGAAATATTGCATGTGGGGTGTGGGGAAGGTCCACAGAGACTTGGCCTATTCATAAATGAGCCATGTTCTTGTCCACTGCCCTTTCTATGGAGCTCCATCATGACTGGACAGTACACCACTCTTTAGAATAATTTTTCTCCTACCCTCTTCCCCCACAAGCTAAATGAAGAGCAGTTTGGTTTGGAAGAAGGAGCATAGGCTAGGAATTGGATTATTACTTGGGTTTGAGTCCTGGTTTTATTAACTATTGGCTGTGAGATAATTGAGTCACTGAGCCTCAATTTCCTCATCTGTTGAGTGGGGGTAATATAAGTAGTTATCTTCTAGGGGTGCCATGAAGACTATATAAGTGCATCAGTGCCTTATAAATTCTAATGTGTTATACAAAGGCAAGTTACTCATCCAACAAAGTTTTTTGACCATCTGCTACGGACTAGGCATGTTCCAAGTGATGACAACCAAAGACAGTAAGACACAGTATCCATTAAGCTCACAGTCTGAGAAGGCGATGGAAGCATACACAGGTAATTACAACACACTGTGGTAAGTACCATGACAGGGGAAGCATAGAAGAGGGGCACTGTATTAGTTATCTATTGTTGCAAAACAAATGACCCCAACACTAAGTAGCTTAAAATAATAAGAAATTTATCACCTCACATACATTCTAGGAATCAAAAATCTGGGAATGGCTTAGCTGGATAGGTCAAGTTGTTGGCCAAGGCCATAGTCTCTAAAGACTTGACTACGGTTGGGGAATTCAGTTCCAAGCCTACTCATGTGACTTTTGGCAGGAAGCTTCAGTTGCTTGCCATGTGAACCTCTCCATAGATCTGCTCAAGATATGACTTTCTCCAAGGGATGTCATATGAGAGAAAGAGAGCATGTATGAGAGAGCATCCAAGAGTGTAACTTAATCTTAGCCATGCCATGATAACACTTCTGCCATTTTCTATTGGTCACAAAGACAAACCATGGTACAATGCAGAAGGGGAATACACCAGGTTGTAACTTGCAGGAGGTGGGGATCATTGGGAGCCAATTTGGAGGCTTGCTGCCACAGGTACTAAACACACTAGGAGAGAGGAGCCAGGGAAATTGTCTAGAGCTTAAGCTCAGGTGTATTTTTAAAGCTTACTTATAGTTTCTGCTGAAAACTGGATGAGTAAGAGAGAACTTCCTTTTCTATCTAGATTATTCTATTAGGTGGAAATGACATTGTATAAAATATAGAGCAAACACAGAACTATCAAGAAATGATAATGACTCATCAAAATAAAAAGCTTCTGCATAGCAAAGTAAACAACAAAACTAAAAGGCAACCTACTTGAATGGAAGAAGATATTTGCAAATGATGTATCCAATCAAGGGTCAGTATCCAAAATATATAAAGAACTGATACAACTCAACACCTCAAAAAACAAATAATCCACTAAAAAATGTGCAGAAGACATGAATAGACATTTTTCCAAAGAAAATATTTATATGGCCAACAGAATCATGAAAAGAGCCTTAATATCAGTCATCATCAGAGAGATACAAATCAAAATTACAATAAGATATCACTTCACATCTGTCAGAATGGCTAAAATTAACAATGCAAGAAAACAAGTGTTGGTGAGTATGTGGACAGAAAGAAATCCTTGTGCACTGTAGCTTCTATTGTAAACTGGTGTAGCCACTGTGAAAGACAGTATGGAGTTTCCTCAAAAAGTTAAAAATAGAACAACCCTGTGATTCAGTAATTATGCTACTGGGTATTCACCAAAATCCAAAAGGATACGTGCACCCCTATGTTTATCACAGCATTATTTGCCCAATCATGGAAGCAGCCCAAATATCCATTTATGGATGCATGGATAAAGAAGAAGTATGATGGAATATTATTCAGCCATAAAAAGATGGAAATCTTGCCATTCACAACAGGGATAGAGCTAGAAGGTATGATGCTAAGCAAAATAAGTCAGTCAAAGAAAGACAAATACTGTATCTCACTCATACATGGAATTTAAGAAACAAAACAAACAAGCAAAGGGTAAAAAAGAGCGGGGGTGGGGCGGAGAAAAACACCAAGAAACACTCTTAACTACAGAGAACAAACTGATGAAAGGGGGGTTGGGGGGATAGATGAATACACCCAGCCAGGTGTAGGGGATTTAGAGTACAGTTTAGAGTACAATTTTCATGATGAGCACTGAGAAATGTATAGAATTGTTGAATCACTATATCATATACCTGAAACTAATACAACATTGTATATTAACTATATTGGAATTAAAACAAAAAACTTAATAATAAAAAAAGGAGTAGTAATGACTTTGCTGGTGAGAGTATCTTCCAGCTCCGTCTTCAGGGCAACTGCACCCTGGTAAGGTCAGTTCCCCAAAGGCCCTAGTAGAGCCCTTAAAGTTCATAGCCTTCCCAGAGCTAACCAATAATAACTAGTACCCACCCTCTTTACAGTGCAACTCACATTGCACCATAATTGTGTGTTTACATGACTCACATCCCTTTAAACTGCCCTGAGCAGACAGGGAAAATGTCTGTTTGGTACACAGCTTGTCCCACATCGAGCACGGTCCCTTGACACCATGCCCAACTGTTTGATAAAAGGATGAACAGAAACTGAGTGAATACAGGATACACTGCACATGTCATAAGGTCCAAGCAGATCACAATATTTAAGAAGCTATGCTATGTGTTTCCTGAGTATCAGGTCCTATGCTACATGCTTTATGTATATTACTTCATTTTACACTCATCACAGTCATATGATACGCATTATTATCCCCATTATAGATGAGGAAACTAAGGTCACACGATTAGAAAATGGTGCAGTGTGGATTTGACCCCAGGTCTGTCAGACTCTGAAGCCTGTGTAACTAATCCTATCATATCTGGTAGCAGATCTTAAACACACAAACAAAAAATGTCAGCTCTCAAAAACTTTGGATAGTTAACAACCAGATAAAAGAAAATTAAATAGTCTTAATAAACAATTTGTTCAATATCTAAAAACCAGGTGTTTCCCTTTCTCTCTCTCTCTCTTTCACATGCACGTACACACATCCTTTATCTTTCCAGGAAAGCCTGGTTTAAGTCCCGTGTCTTCCAGGAAGCCCTCTTTGACACACAGTGATGCTCATCTCCCTTAAATTCCTACAGCACTTGTGAGCGAGCCATTCAGTTGATACAAACTATGTGTAGTCATGATTTTACAACTCAGGCCCATGGCTTCCTTCTTAACATAGTGAGGGAGCTGGACTACTTCTTAAAGTCCTTTTCTGCTTGCTCATTGTAGGAGGTATTTCCTGATTCCCATCAGCACAGTCATCTCCCTGCTGGGAGGACAGCATGGTTGTCTATGGCAAGCCCTCAGCAATAGCAGAGCTTTAACCTAATTGTGTTGGAAAATCCTGCTTTCTACCATCTTCCGACTTTCCTGAAAGCTTCTGGGACTCTTTATAATGTTCCAGAACCTAGCACAGGGCCTGAAACACAGTAGGCTTTCTATAAATGTTTCCTGGACCAATACATGAGTGAGTGAATGGCATGGTAGTGATGACTGCTACTTAATGAAACCCCCCAATGTCATTGGCATTATTGAATTAACTAGTAATTTCTTTTGCTCATTGGGTGCTTTGGCCTTCCCTAAGCAGCATCTCCTTCAGACCTTTCTCATCCCAGGGATTTCTGCCTGCAGAACCAGTAAAATCAGAGCGGCCAGAGCTGTAGACACATGAGCAAACTTCAACTTGGCTCGTTCCAGACGGCCTGCCAACTCATCACCCTTCTGTTTGGACTCAGTTACCACATTCTTTTTGCAAGATACTTTCTAAACACAAGGCAATGCCCCTGCCTACAGCTTTGTTTGCACTGGTTACATATGTGATCTGCTTGCTTTCGGATGCCGTCACCCTATTTGTAATAATGAACCATCAGATGGTCCCAGAAATTCCATTATATTGGCACCCAGACTGGCAGTTGGGGAGGGTGTCACGACTTCATTTCAGCAGTAGTCTCTCCTGGATCCCACGGACAAATGGGAACAGTCTAGGAAGCTTCCTCCAGCAGCCGCTTCCACACAGGGAAACAGGACAACAGGAACCCTCCTACTGATCTTCATCAATGCCTTGGATAGGACCTTACTTGTTTAACCTTTCTCTACTTTCTGCCTTTCTAAACAGGGAAGGACTATAGTGCAGTGGTAAAGAGCAGGGGTTTTGCAATTAGAGCTGGATTCTCATCCTAGTTCTGCCTCTTATCAGTTATATACCTTGGGTGAATTACTTCTTTGAGCCTTGACTTTCTCACTTGTAAACCAGGACTACTAATATAGTCTACCTCGTCGGGTTGTGGGGATTGACGTGATGCTGCAAAGAGTTTAGAATAAAGCTTGCAAATAATATGCCCTCAACTAATATTAGCTATCTTAATTCATTATTATTTAGTGTGCCCACTGCTCACACTGAGGATTAAGTGGGTAGTGGGAGGCTGCAGGTAAGTTTTCACCATCACCATCGACATTTTGATGAAAGGAGAAAGAAATTCAGCTTTACTGAATGCTGGCTTGAGAGCTTTACTTACCTGAATTCATTTAATGTTTAGAAGAACCCCAACTTTACAGATAAAGCTCAGGGGATTAAGGAATTTGCTTGATGTCACACAGCCAGGGTTGGGAGCACATCTGCCTGACACATGTTCTTTCCCTATTCCCCACAGAAAGCTCTGGGGCCCACGGGGGCCTTTCGTTTGGTCCTTCGCAGTGATGAATATCCATGCATTTACCTAGACATCCCTCTTCATGCTTAGAACTAGAATTGTTGTGTATATTTAGTTCTTACTTCTCTCCCACTTCCTTAACTGGCCCCAGGATGTTCTGTGAGTCTTGCTCCAACTTCTCTTTTCCACTGAGCTAATGTCAGTTTGGTTTCCTGGCAAACGCTTTCCTGTTTCTCTGCGTCTATTACCCCCCTCCTCCTTTCTGTACCCCATCATTTCATTTTCACAACCTCATCTTACCCTGTGCCTGGGATTGCTTGTGCTAGTATCAGCAGGATTGGTATCAGTAGCCCAGGCCAGACTGGCTCAGGGACACGCAAGGAGTGGGATGGGGAAGGTGAGAAGGATAGTGGGGAGTGTGGGGGGCTCTGGAAGGTGACTGGGCTGGGGTGGGGAGACCAGCAGGGAATCAGGGGGCTGACAGAGAGTCAGGAAAACAGCTGCCCTCTCAGGTGAGGGCAGACAGTGTGCCTGGGGATGCTGCTGTGGCAACTGAGAAATTAGGAGTACTCTGCCAGCTCTCCTGGCAGATCTCAGGGGGAACAAAAGGTTCAAGGCCTTGAACTTGGGAGAGTCAGGGGAAGGCAGGCTGAATGCTAGGTTGTAAGCTGGTATCCTCTCAGGAGGAGCTCAGTTCCACAAGGATCCAAAAATGGAGTGGGATTAGGGATTTATGGACAGGCCTGGTTTCAGACAGTCTATTTGTAATAATGAACCATCAGATGGTCCCAGAAATTCCATTATATTGGCACCCAGACTGGATGTCCCAGGCTGCCTCTCCTACTCAGAAGTTGTACCAAAAATTCTTTGGCAGTCACTGGTTTCTAACTTTTAGTTCTGAAAATGCAGTCACCATACCTAACCCATATTCCATAATCTAAAATAATTGGAAGAAGGGTTATAGGCTATCATTGGCTTCCATTTTTTTCTGACTTCCTATAGTAAAATCTTTTTGCCTACCATGTTCTTTTTTTCAAATTAAAAAAGTGCTAACTATACAAGTACAAACTCTAAGTAAATAAGTATATTCTTTGCAAAACAATTTTAAACGAATAGCAAGTAAAAAGTAAAATTCCTGCTCACCGCACCCCCCCCAACCCCTCTTCCTTCTGTAAACTATCCTATTTAGTCAGTACTATCAGTTTCTGCTCTCAGTTTTTCTATGCACTTGGGAAAATGCAGTAGCATCCAGGATTAGGGGTTTGGGGGACAGGAAGTGCGGACAGTCCTGGCTGGAGGAGCATTTTATCACTGACATTGTTTGTTTCCATTGTTCATGGTGATAATAAGAAGCAGATTAAGTAGATTTTATTGTCATTTACTATTGTTTTCAAGTTATCCCTTAAAATTATTATTTTAAATTATCCTCCGTTGCTAAACCCCCTTACTGCCTGCTCTCAGGACAGACAGCTCCCCCTGCTTTGCCCTACAGTGGTATGTCCCTGTGTACATGTGCAATAGGTACATTCATGTATTTTTAACGGGATAACCTATATTCATTGTTTAGCAATTTGCTTTTTTATCCCTCACCTTCATTTAGCAATATATCCTTGGGATCTTTCCTTGATAGCACACAGAGTTAGTAGAATTCTACCACCTTTTAAAAATGTTTTTAAATTTTTTTAAAAGATTTTATTTATTTATTTGAGAAAAAGTGAGAGAGGGAGTGCATGGGGTAGAGGTAGGGTCAGAGGGAGAAGCAGAGTCCCCATTGAGTAGGGAGCTCGATGTGGGACCCAGTCCCAGAACCTGGGGATCATGACCTGAGCCAAAGGCAATTGCCAGACCGACTGAGTCACCATGTACCCTCTACCACCTTTTGATTAATGGCTGCACAGTATTCCCTAGTATGGTAGTACCATTGTCTTATTTATGAATATTAGATCCTCTGATACTGTGCCACATCAAACACTGCAGCATCATTTCTCTCCAGTGGCATGAAACTGGAAGTATTTCACTGTCTAATGTACTTAGATAACATCTAATATCTCTCTACAGAATGCATGACAGTAATACTCATTTATCAAATGCTTAATCTGTACAAAGATCTGTTCTAAGCACTTTGCATGTTGTAACTCATTCAATTCTCAGAACAACCCTATGAAATATTATATCATAATATGTTATAATATTAACATAATATAATATAACATATTATCATACCCATTTCACTGGAGAAGCACTAAGGTAATCTTACCCAAATCTCATAACTAGTAAGTGGCCAAGCTGGGATTTGAACACAGCACACTGATTCTAGGATCTGCACTACTGACCCCACAGCACTGTATAAGCTCCTGTGCATGTGTATAAGCTCTTCTCTAGGTTAGATAGCTGGGAAAGAAAAATGTTTATACATATTTCCAAGTTGCTCTGTCAAAATGACGGCACCAAATGACACTCCCACAGACTCTGAGAGGGCCATTTTCCCTAAAACCTTGCTAGGGCTGGATTTCATCAAGTTTACTCCCTTTTGCCAACCTGGAGGGTATAAAGAAAATGTCTTGATTTTGCTCCTTCATTGGAAAGCCAGTTTGGCTAGCATGGTACATAATTCTAGGTCAAAATTATTTTCTTTCAAAGTTTGAAGTGATTGCTTCATCGCTGTCCAGCATTCAGAATAACCTTTCAGAAGTCTGACAGCCAACTCATTTTTGTTCCTTGTAGGTAACTTGTTTTTCTTCTCTAAATACTTTTATAGTTTTTCCTTTGTCTTATTGGCTCTGAAACATCCCAAGTATTTGTCTAAGTAAGCATCTTTGAAAACGTTCCTTGTCTGCCACTTAGCAGGCCCTATGAAGTTTTGAAGCCTTTCTTTGGGTTGGGGAAGTTTTCTTTTATTATTTCTTTGTGGATCTCTTCCCCACCAATTCTCAGTTCTTTCCTGGCATTTCTTTTGAATGAAAGGAGGCACTTCTGAATCAATCCTTTGTGTCTCTGTATTACTCTGCTTGGGCTGTCATAACCAAATACTATAAACTGGGTGGCTTATACAACAGAAATTTATTGTCTCCCAGTTTTGGAGGCTAAGATCAAGTTGCTAGCCAATTCAGTTTCCAGTGAGGGCTCTCTTCCCGGCTTATAGACAGCTGCCCTCTGGCCATGTCCTTACTGTGTTCTCATATGGCAGAGTGATAGCTGTGGTGTCTTTTCCTCTTTATATAAGGGCACTAGCCATATTGAATTGTGAATTCATACATGAATTGACCTCATGTAACATTTATCACCTACTCATAGGGCCTATCTCCAGATAGAGATCAAGTTTAGGGGTTCAATATATGAATTTTAGGGGAACACAATTCAGCCCCTAGTAGTTTCTCAATTTCTCTCTCAAATTTTCAGTTCCTGATCGTTTCCATATATTCAGGGACATCTCCTCACACTTAGGTTCTTAACATTCCCAGTTTATCCCATACTCATTATTTATCCCATCTACTGCTTTTTTTTTTTTTTTTTTTTAGTTTTACTATCATAATTTTTAATTCCCTGTTTGTTTTCTGTTCGTTTCTTTTTCATAGCAGCCTGCTACAATATACTTGCAGGTCTTTTGAAGGATGATGCTACTTAGAATTTATTATTATTATTATTATTGTTAGAATTTTTTAAACATTTTTTCTTCTGTCCTTTTATCTATCTCTTCTCTGGAGTCAGTTTTTGGTTTGTGTATATATACACATATATATACATATTTTTAAAATTTTTATTTGTTTATTTGAGAGAGAGAAAGAGAGCACAAGAGAGAAAATGAGAGAGGAAGCGAACACAAGCAGGGTAGAGGGGCAGAGCGGGAAGGAGAAACAGACCCCTCTCTGAACAGGGAAGACTGATGCAAGTCTCATCCCAAGACACCAAGATCATGACCTGAGCGGAAGGCCAACGCTTAACCAGTTGAGCCACTCAGGTGCCCCTCAGTGTGTTCAAGTTAATCCTTTTTTCTTTCATGTTAATCCTTTTCTTTAGAGCTGTTTGAATTTCATCAACCACCTGGTGATCCTTTGTTCTTCATCATATCTATGTTTTAAGAACATTTAAGCTGGTATTTTGTTTAAGTTTTCACTTCAGTTTTGAGCTGTTTCCACTCCAGTCTCCTTTGGTGAATGGAAGGTTACTAGGGATTCTGTGAGTAGGTCATTTTGACTACAGACTTCCCAGTAAGGTGCTTGGAGAAGGCAGAGAGGTAGGCTTGGGGACCACCCTCCTCCTCTCTTGGTCCTTTGCCCATCCCCAGATGCCCAAATAAGGATGCCTTTACTTCAGTGAAGCCACAGTTGACAGGCTGGGCAGGAACAGCTTTGCCTTTTACTTCTCTGTGTCCCGTGGAAGTTGGATAGGGTTATTTCCAGCCCTCCCTTCTCACAGGCCCTCACACACCAGCAGACATCCTCCCCAGACAAGGGACTTCCCTTTTAGAATGAAGCTTTGTGTTTTAGCCCACTCTCCTGACCCCTACCCTCTACCTATAGCTCCCTGAAGTGGAGGGAAGAGGAGAGAGGTCTGTTGTGCACAGGGCAGTTTAAAGATGAATAACCCTGATGAGTGCTCCCCAACCCCTTGTATTCTTTCTATTTGCTTCCTCTGAGCTAGGAGATTCTCTGCCCCTGCCTTCAAATAAAGTTACTTTTTTTTTTTTTAATAAAGATTTTATTGTTTAATTTGACAGAGAGAGAGGTCACAAGCAGGCAGGGAGGCAGGCAGAGAGAGGTGGAAGCAGGATCTCCACAGAGCAGAGAGCCCGATACAGGGCTCGATCCCAGGACCCTGAGATCATGACCTGAGCCAAAGGCAGTGGCTTAACCCACTGAGACACCCAGGCGCCCTAAAGAAATTTACTTTAAGAGTGGTTTGGAGTATGTTAATATTCATCGTGAGTTGTCTATCATTGTGATCCTAACTGCTTTCTATTCAGATTTTTATCATAATTTCTGCCTCCTTTCTTGTTTGCTGGTGCTGAGAGAGACTTCATGATTTTAAAAGCTATCTTTTCTGACCTTTAAAGGATTTATGGTGGGAGGGTGGATATATGTTCATGCTTAGTTCTCCATTTTGATTTGAGTCCTCCAGTTCTATATCATCTCTCCTCTTTTTTTTTTTTTTTAATATTTTATTTATTTATTTGACAGAGAGACACAGCAAGTGAGAGAGAGAGAGCACAAGCAGGGGGAGACTCTGCACTGAGCAGGGAGCCCGATGTGGGGCTTGATACCAGGACCCTGGCAGATGCTTAATGGACTGAGCCACCCAGGTGCCCCTATCATATCTCCTCTTGATAATGAAATTCTGACAACAAATTGTGCTGCTCGAATACAGCTCTTTGTTCATTAAAATAATTTCATTTACTAAAAAGTGCCAGACACTTATGTATAGTATCACTTTGAAGTCTCACAACAATCCTGTGACAGAGGCATCAGAATCCACATTCGGTTGAGGAGGGAGCTAAAATTCAGGAAGGTTAACTGAATTAATTGAGGTCAGGCAGCTAATACGAAATAGGCCTAAACCTGATTCCAAGCCCACTTTATCATGCTACATACTATTTAAATGTATATTCATTTTCTCTAGTTTTCAGTACATTTATATTTATGTTCCCCCATTAATATATACGTGCCTTGAGAGTAAGGCCTGGCTATAGTTCATTATTCCTATAGAGAGATGCCTGACTTCCTGTTTTACAAGCAGCAGTCAGTTGAAATTTTGTAAACCAACTCAATAAAGCAACTAATTATAGTATGTTATGATAACAACATAGTACAACTGTGCATTATAGGGGCAGAAATGCTTTATTTGAGGTATTTAAATGTTTTCTTAAGTCCACTGAACTAATGACTTGGTGGTGAGTGGAAACTATAACTGGAGGAAAGGTCAAAGTTCAGCTCTGGTTGGAGTTGTTATGGCAACTCTCTGAGCAATAAGTCTGCATAAACAAAAGAGAGCACAAGAGGAAATACCTATTGATCTCTAATATTAGTTCTAGCAAATTGTTTTTCTGTTTCTTCAACAGAGCAGTATGTTGAGATGGTGAAAATTATATTCTTTCATGTACTCCATTAGATTCACTGTCACATTCTCTGGAAGTCAGCCTTAGGAAATAGCAAATTTTCTGAAGGGGACAGAATCATGCTTTGACATTCCTAAGGATGGTGCCCTATGGATCGGTTCCTTCTGATCCCATGTCATTCATCTATTCACCTATTCACTGAGCATCTATGACTTTGGATGTGTACTAAAACTACCTGGGAACTTTTCTCAAATACCGAGATCAGTTTTCACTCCAGACCAATGGAGCCCAGATTCATATAATTTTAAAGCTTCTCAAGCAGTGACGATGTATATGAGAGTTGAAAAACCACTGTCCCATGATATATTACAAATTGTGTTAACTACTGGGGATACAAGTAAAAATGACAATTGCTAATATTTATTGAGTGCACACCATGTCAGGCACTGTTCTATGTGTCTTATATATCTTAACACATTTAATCCTCATAACAACTCTAGAAGGTAGGTATTACTCCCATTTACAGATGAGGAAACTGAGACACAGAGATTAAGTAATTCGGCTAGAGTTACACATTTAGGAAGTGGTGGAATACGGTCCTGGGATGCATGCACACTGTTCTACAAACTATCAGTAGTATCATGGTCTAGTAAATAATGATAAAACAGTAGGTACCTATCAAGAACACCTAAAGTGGGAGGTGAGAGGAGGTACGTGCAGGAAGCCTTCCCGTAGGAGGTGGTACCCTAATTAAGTAGAGAAAGAATGGGAACCAGCAAGAAAAGTGGAGGAAGAGCATTTTAGGTTCCTGTCTCCACTGCCTTGCTAGACAACCTGCCTCCTCACCTCCAAGGGGTTCCTTCCTCCCTCTTCCCCACACTGAAACACTGGAATGTCCACAATCATCCTTAATACGCCTAACATTTCAACTGGGAAGACTGAAGTCATGCACAATTACTCATGCAATTTTTCCTCCTGACAATAGGTCCTTCTGTGAGCCTCTCATTCACATATATAAAGCTCCACTCTGTTATGTGTGTGTGTGTGTGTTTTAAAGCCTTTGTTATAGGAACAATTCACAAATGTGTCAAACACACATTGGTTCCCCACCCCCTTCTCCTGTCCCCTCACCTGACTGGGAGAGTGGAAAACAATCCCCTGGCTTGCCAGGGACCTGTGCGCACTTGCCAACTCTGTCCCAGTGGAAGCTAACCCCGCATTTCCCTTTGCTTCTTCTCAAGTGTGGCTCTAAGCTGACGTTTGAGGTTAACCTCAGGCAGTGCTTAGCCACACCTGCCACCCCTCTGCCCGGCCCCAGGGGCAGGAACAGACTCTCTGTTGAGGAAAGGGAAATGCTCCTCTGCTGCTAATTAACTGTGGGAGGAGAGGAAGCTCTCTCCAGACACCAAAAATACCAAGGACCAACATTATAAAAAGCAGTCTTTGTACTAGCCAGCCACATCATTCAGCATAGCCTAGGCTGGGGCCGGAGGGAAAAATAACTCCTCTTGCTGCCCACAGGGTCCTGGCATCCCAAATGGATGCTTCAGGGAGCCAAGCTCTCCTGTCTTCTTGGGTACGGGGTCTCAGGAACAGCGAAGGAGGCCACCTGCCCTTAGACCGCAGGAAGCAGCCTAAAGCCAGAGTCTTTGCTAGAATAGCCATAGGCCTGTTGAGTAAGTGAAAAGGTGAAGAGGGCAGGTCTGTGGAGGTGTGAGGCCAAACTGTAGCAGATTGCCGCAGAGTCTGGGTAATCTCACCACAGCAGGTCCGTTTCCCACCCTGTGCTTATCAAACTAGGGGCCGAGCCCCACTTGGAGCAGAGGACTATTTTTAACATAGAGAACCAAGTGTCGCCTTGGTCTGGCCTTTCCAATTCCCTTAGGCTTGGCTGCTATAGGCCCAGAGAGAGTCTGCAGCATCTGGGAGACTCAAGTCCAGAGGGTGATCTTGGGGGAAGATTGAGTTGCTGCAAAAATTGGATTTGGCCACAGGCTGGGAATTGGAGGCTTTCACAAACAGGAAGGCAGTAGGGCCATTTGGCTGGGACTGTAAGCTCAAGTGGCTTTAGAATTTGGCTGCTGATCAGTGTAGGGGAATGAGGTGAAACCTGAGGGTAGCCCCAAGGATAGAAGACCTTAGAATATGAAGGCTGCCAGAGTCACACTGAAGTTCTTAGAGGGCCTGTTTTCATGGTCTGTCTTACTTTACAGAGCCTGGGACAGATTCCCAAGACTTTAAACTGCCAAAACCAGGAAGTCAGGGTACTAGGATTTCATACTAGGCATGTTTCCCAGTCTCTCACTCCAACATTTCTGCATCTGGGCAGACAAGGGAAAAATTCTTCCATTATAATACCACATGTACAGGATCCTTGGCAGCTCTGTGTGTGGTGGCACATCCTTGTTCCTTCCCTCCTATTGATACAGGCTCTCTTTATAGATTCCTCAAGTGTCAGAGCCAAAAAGATTTTAGAAGCCATCTAGACCATCTTTTTTTTTTTTTTTTTAAGATTTTACTTATTTTTGGGGCGCCTGGGTGGCTCAGTGGTTTGGGCTGCTGCCTTCGGCTCAGGTCATGATCTCAGGGTCCTGGGATCGAGCCCCGCATCGGGCTCTCTGCTCCGCAGGAAGCCTGCTTCCCTCTCTCTCTCTCTCTCTCTCTCTGCCTGCCTCTCTGCCTACTTATGATCTCTGTCTGTCAAATAAATAAATAAAATCTTAAAAAAAAAAAAGATTTTACTTATTTTTTTAATTTGACAGAGAGAGAAAGAGCACAAGCAGGCAGAGAGAGAGGGAGAAGCAGGCTCTCCACTGAGCAGGAAGCCTGATGGTGGGGCTTGATCCCAGGACCCTGAGATTATAACCTGAGCCGAAGGCAGCTGCTTAACCAACTGAGCCACCCAGGCACCCCTAGACCAATTCTTTTGACAAGAAAGGAGACAGAAAACTGGAGAGAAATGACTGGCACAAAGGCAGTCATTCTGCCGGGTCTTCTGACAACCCGTCCAGGGCTTTTTCCACAACACCGCACCCTTTATAACAAAAAACATTTGTCTTAGCAGCTCCTGCCCATTCCCTATCCTGTTTCCCATTTTCCTCACTTCCAGGCAGAGGGCCTTAAACTGTACCTTGTATATGGTAATATGATTTTCTTACAAGTTTCTGCTATTTGGTATCCTGACCAAAAAATTTCAGGTTAGAAAGAAAGAAGTCATGGCCAGTGAAACACAGATGGACCAGCGTGGAAGGGCAAATTCCCTGACTCCAAGGCCTTGCTGCTCCCACGGCCCAGCAGCCTAGGCATCACCCGGGAGTCCCGTCCCATTCCAGACTTGCACTTTCACCAGATCCCTAGATGATCCTAATACACATTAAAGCAGTGCTACTTTGAGGTAAGCCTCTTCAAAAAGTCCTCCTCGTCTCCTTCCTGCTCAAATGCTTAATTAACCCTCCACCTCCCTCCTGCTCCTCCACTCCTCTGTCCTCCATCCTAAATGCTGCTGTCTTATTCTGACTTTTCTTGAAATTCAAAGCCATGGTGGGGTGGGGGTAGTGTTATATTTTAAAAGGGGACTCAAAAGGAGGACTCATTTTTTTAGAAAAATAAAATATAGCCAATTCGAAAGAACTTTTGCAGCTCCAATGTCATGTTGTTAATGTAGAAATATAAACATCTATGTTTATATTGGCTTGCTTATAAAATCATCATCTTTGGTTATATTTAGGAACTTGATGGCTTGGAAAGTATACTGAAAAAGTCTGAGAACAAAAATATTTTTCCCCTAACTCTCTGGAAAAAAAGCTCTTTAAAAAAATCCTCAAACATCTTTTTCCTACTTTCTTAACCCCATCCACCAGTACGCATTTTTTTCTCTTACCTTTCTCCCGGCTCAATTCCCTCATTTTGTTTACATTTTTAAAAATGCATAGAATTTTCGGGACGCCTGGGTGTCTCAGTTGGTTAAGCAGCTGCCTTCGGCTCAGGTCATGATCCCAGCGTCCTGGGATCGAGTCCCGCATCGGGCTCCTTGCTCCGTGGGGAGCCTGCTTCTCCCTCTGCCTCTGCCTTCCACTCTGTCTGCCTGTGCTCGCTCTCACTCTCTCTCTCTTACAAATAAATAAATAAAATCTTAAAAAAAAATGCATAGAATTTTCTTATTTACATACTTATTCCTTAGGGAAGAATTAGGGTATATGGAAGCAAAACACAACCAGAATCCCACTGATATAGAAACAACTATAAACCTTTTATAAAAAAATTATCTCCAACTTTTTTGTGTATGTATTTGTTAACAAAAGTGGGATAATTCAGAACATCATAATTAGTATATAGTTCCTTATAAATGGAACTATAAATTACTAACTTCTTTATATCTGCAAACATAAAAATGTACATTTATTAAATTCTGCCATGTGGATTATACCATGATTGATTTAATGGTATTTCTATTGCTATTAGGTAGTTCAACTTTTCACTACTAAAAATAGTACTGCGCATCCTTAATGATTTTCTTACCTTAAAAAATTCTTTCATTAAATCATAAATGCACTATCACACTTGTGAGAAAAATTTAAATACAGAGAACACTAAATTTCTTTGACCATCATTTCCAGTTCTGGTTCTCATCCCACCTTCCTAGAGGTAACGACTGTTACCAGATTTGTATATATTTTTGTACATATTCTCCCAGACCATTTTTCATGCATTTAGTGCATATATATATAGCTATAAGAAATAAACTACTATTTTGGGTTGTTGGTTCATTGGTGGTTATTCTTTACACCAGTGGTATAATACAAGACCTATCATTCTTCAAACTGCCTTTCTCACTTAAACAATCAATTCTGGAGTGCTTTCTATATTAATACTTACAGATCTATTTATTTTAGCTGTTGTCTAGTATTTTGTCCTGAACAGAACATGGTTTATTAGCATGTGTTGGATGAACTGACCTTTAGGCTCTTTCTACTTTTTGTCTCGTCCATAAAATATGTTTATACATGCTTCTTTGTGTACACTTGGGGGTGTTTCTTTAGGGTAGATTCAGAGAAGTGGCATTGTTGAATCTTAGGATCACTGACTTCTTTCTATGTGTGAATGGGAAGAAAAACTCTTTTGAAGATCCTGCAGGGAAAAGCATAGTTCTTAAAAGTCTGAAAAATGATTTTTGTTTTCCCCTAGCTTTGTTCTTGGCTTCCAATATTATCTTGAGGTTTCTTAGCTAGGATGGATGGATGCGTCTGAACAAGAGAAAGGGCATACCAGGCCTTTGGGGAAAAATAAGAAGCAGGTTCGGCTGAGTTTAAGATGTTGCTTTACAGGAAGGAAGAATGCCTGTGGGGCACAGCAGATGGGGAGTCCTCTCCCACTTCTCTTGTTCCAACTGCCCCACTCCCACCGCAGCCCAGTGAACCCAACTGTCAACCCAACTTTTGATGAGTGCACATGGATACAGAGCATAGCATTAGGTATTATAAGGATTTCAGTAGATGACATTCAGTAGATGACAGTAGACGACTTGTGAAGGCGAGCAGACATCCATTATGGGAAGATGTATTAACACTTACAAGCCAGACACTGTACTACCAAGTAAAACTTATTGTCAAGCAAACTGAGTACAACCAACATTATTCCTGAGTGAACAATAAATCCTTTGTACCTTTCACCTGGATTATTGCCCCAGGTTTTCACTTGTTCTCTTTAACTACAATCTCTCCCTTTCAAACTATCTAGCTGATTGCTGATAAAGTAATCTGAAAAAGTCACTTTTATGGTATCTGTGATCTTACTCATTCCCTTCTCCTCTTATTGTCTGGTAGGCTTCCCTTCAACCTTTACGACTCAGCTCAATAATGTTATTGTAGTAGGGGTGCCTGGGGGGCTCAGCCAGTTGAGCGTCCAGAGTCGATTTCTGCTCAGGCCATTGTGTCAAGGTTGTGAGATCTAGCCCCGTGTTAGGCTCTGCACTCTGCACAGAGTCTTCTTGAGATTCTCCTCTCTCTCTCTGCCTTCCCCGCTCCTTACATTCTCTCTCTAAATAAATAAATTAAATATAAAAAAACCCAGTGTCATGGTAGTAATTATTTGCAATATGGAAGTATATCAAATCAACACATAGTAGATCTTAAATTCATAGTGTTATATGCCAATCACATATCATTAAAATTGGGAGGTAAAGACAGCTCAAACTTTTCATTCAATTACTTAACATGTATTAAGCACATACTATGTGCATATCAGCTCTACTGAAAATTTCCCCTGACTCTAGGTTCTGTAAATAACTCTATCCCTGCTGCTTCTCTTGTAGTAGATCCTACTTTATTGTCATTACTTTTTATGTATGTATGTATGTATGTATGTATGTATGTATTTTCTTCCATCCCTTTTTATTTTGTTTAAATATTTTTAAATTGGAGTATAGTTGATACACAATGTAGTTTCAGGTGTACAACAAAGTGACTACTTATTTTTTTTTTCTGGCCTATGTCCACCCCTAACTGTGAGTTTTTAAAGTACAGGGTCTGTATCTTATCCACCTCTGAACCCCCAGGACCTAATATTATGCTAGCCATATGGCTGATGCTTAATAAATATTTGTTCAACAAAAACAATGAATAGGGGCACCTGGGTGGCTCACTCATTAAGCAGCTGCCTTCAGCTCAGGTCATGATCCCAGGGTCCTGGGATCGAGTGCCGCATCAGGCTCCCTGCTTAGTGGGAAGCCTGCTCTTCCCTCTCCCACTCCCCCTGCTTGTGTTCCCTCTCTCTCTGTCTCTCTCTCTCTGTTAAGTAAATAAATAAAATCTTTAAGAAACACATACAAACAATGAATAAATGAGCTTCCTAGAAGTGTGTACCCTGGTTCTCAAAGTACTTTAAAGATCTACAAGATAACTTTTGCTTAGAGAGGAAACTGTATTAGGTAGCAAGAGCAGAGATAGGCTTTGCAGTGATTTGTCCTGGATCCTGAAAGTAGTAGAGGGAGGAGCTGCTACTTGCCCCAGTCTAAATCTTTTCATTTTATATTTCAAACGCACAGTCTATATCACTGTTGCAATATAAGGGGTGTGAAAGAGGTGTTTATTTTTAAAAAAGAAAAGAAAGCTTTTAAAAAGATGCAACTTTCCCTAGTTCAGAACTGGACTTTTTAAACCTCTCGCCTAATGCCGCCCCTTGCTTAAACCCCTTCCATGACATCTCATGGGTTAAAGTTCAATAATTTTAGCTTGTCTTGTGAGGCTCCACATAGCCTGGAGATTGCCTATTTCTCCAGCATCTTTACACATTGTTCTTCCTGAAGCTCCTTACACTCCAGCCACAGAAGTCATTTCTTTGATCTTCAAGGCCACCAAGCTTCATCATCGGTGATGCCCTTCATGCCTGGAATACTCTCTGCTACAACCCACACCTGTACCCCCCTCTCCCCACGCCTTCCCCTCAACTTCACTGACTGCCACTCATCCTTCAGGACTCAGCTTAGTGATCACTGCCTGGGGAGGCCTGCTCCCCACTACAGCGGAGGCTAGCTCACCCTACGGTATGTCTACAGAGCATTCTGTCTTTTCCTTTTACAACACTTAACGATTCTTGTAACTTCATCGTCAAGTTATGTAATCACCGCCCATTTGTTTTTTCACCACCCCCCTCCCCATCCAGGTCCATGAGGATGGGATCTGCATCTGTTCTGTTCACTACTTGATTGAAAGGGCTTTACTTACATTACTTCATCTAGTTTCACAATCCTATGAGATAGACATCCTCATCCCTTATCTGACAGAGGAGAAAACTGAAGGCTCAGACAGATGTGTGGTAGAGTCAAGATTTGACCTCAGTTCCAGCTGTATTACTGAAGAGTTAAAAGGGCTAGAAGTTCATTTATTTGGGATTTGGATTCTCAAGACTAGAATTTAATAAGATAATAATTCTGGGTGTGCCTCTGAATCTGTATAATAGAGATACTATTACTTTTTACCTTATCTACCTCACAATTTTCCTTAGGATCAAATACAATAATATATATGGCATGCCTCTTAGCCATAACACAACCTATGAATATAAACGAAATACGTAGTATTTTTCATCAGACTCAAGTCTGTAACGGCTGCTGCTTATCTGGTCTGCGCATTCTGGGCATCAGTTTCTTCAGTAAGATTGACAGTTTGAAGATGAAGAGTCCAGATATCCCTGTATATTATCTAGAGCAGGTTGTTAGCCCAGACTTCTGCTGACAGCTAAAAGATTAGTTGAGGGGTGCCTGGGTGGCTCAGTGGGTTAAGCCTCTGCCTTCCGCTCAGGTCGTGATCTCAGGGTCCTGGGCTCTCTGCTCAGCAGGGAGCCTCCTTCCTCCTCCCTCTGCCTGCCTCTCTCTCTACTGGTGATCTCTCTCTCTGTCAAATAAATAAAATCTTAAAAAAAAAAAAGATTAGTTGAGAACGATAGTGTTCATCTTACAGGATGAGAACTATACATTTAGCTTTTACATAAATAAAAATAAAGTAATAAATAAAATGCAGAACGTGTTTAGAATTTAGTGTCCAGTATTGATGGCCAAGAACAGATTGAACGGTTAGGCAAGTGCGGTTAATGATTAGCATGAGTGTTTAAGAGCTTAGACTTTGGAGTCAGAGAGACCTCAATTCAATTCCCTCCGGTCTATGTTTACCAACAAGGAGGCCTTGAGCGAGTCACTTAACTCCTTGAAGCTTCATTTCTACACTTTTAAATGTTACCACCCCTCAGCCTGTTGTAAGGATTAAAACAAATAATGTAAGGAAGCGCCAGAGAACCAGGAAATGCTGCACACATGCGGAGAGTTGTTGTTGCCATGTTGGTCTTTGTTTCCTGGCTTGCTGATCCCTCCACACCTATTTGTTCCACGTTGCTTTCATTCCAACTGGAATGATGACTTTCAGGTGTCAAGAGTCTTAAGTACTAAGGCCAAGAACTCTGTCTCTCAATCTGCAACTGCTCCAAGTGAGGCCAACCTTGAGTGAAGGGGAGAGGTCTCCTCTCATGTGCTGAGTGCAGTGAGTCCCGCCAGCTTCTCAGGAGTCTGGGGAAGCTTCGGTGTTCATGCAGAGCACCAGGTTCTTCCATCCACGTTCGAACAACGGCATGTCTCTGCTCAGCTACTTTCAAGAGTCAGGCTAAGGATGGGAGGATTTTATTCTCTCTGGCTTTGGACAGCCAAAGGACTTGCAATTTGGAGCTGCAATAAAAAGGGGGTTTCGTTATTTGGTTACTCTATGGCTAAGATCAGATAGGCACAAGAAGATGATTGGATTCCTTATTAATTTTAAAATGGGAGCCTTTCTATAATTCCGAAGCAGGAGTCAGAAATTCTAGTGGTAGCATTGTATTTTGGTTTGGGTATGTGTGTTTTCACTTAAAATGTCCTTAACAGAGAAGTACTATGTTCTATTCTCTGGGGAGGAACACAAAGATGAGTAAGTTCTCTTTCCCTCACAGGAACTGAAATCCTATGTAGGAGATAGACTTGGACACAGATGATGGGAGGGAGTGAACATACAGGCGAGGAAGGATGCTCTGAGCATGGTCCCCTCAATTCTGGATTGGGATTTGAGTGTTTGGGTGGTGGGTAAGGGAGTAAAGAGAAATAGACACCCAGTGGCCCCCAAATCCTGGCATTTATATTTATTAGTTAAATTAACCTGAGCAAGCCATTTACCCTCTCTGAACCCGTTTTTTTCATTTGAAAGCAGAGAATATGCTTACCTCCAAAGAGTGCTATGAGGATTAACTGAGATAAAGTACGCGTCAGGCATGATGCTGGACAGACTGTAGCCAACAAATACTAGCCAATATAAATATGAGTGTGATTAATATACCATGACATAGTATTTAAAAATTGTGTCAGCATATAGGGTCAGTGGGGGAAGCTTGATGAAAGAGATCTTAACTGTCATTTCAGCAGCATGGTACAGACACGGAGCATTTCTCAGATAAGCAAATGTGAAATCCCCCTTGCTAAATATTTGCCACTCTTCTGACACAGAGGATGACATCCTGTGGTCACTCCCCTCCCCTAGTGAGATATTAGCTGGTGGTTTCATGCTCACCCCACCCAAGACAGTGGATTATCTGCCAGTAACAGACAACCAGGAAGATCGGTGGTTTACAATGAGCAGAGACCAGGGGTTTTACAGTAAATAACTCTTCCATTTCTATCAGTTTCTTGACTGAATGCTGAACAAATTACGATATAAAATGATAAGGAAGCCAAGACACAGCTTTCGGAAAAGCTGAAAGCCCCTTTGATGTTGGAAGCACATCCTGTCATGTAGAGTATACTGAATGAGGTGATGGCTGAAGACGACTTTACGGACAGGATAATTGGTGCAGCAGACAGATGGAAGGAGGAAGGGGGGCCTGGCACTGTACCTACAAGTGCAAGAGCACCTTCTTGATGAAGCTGCTGTTCTGCACTCTAGAATCCCTCATTTCATTCGCTCAATCTAAGCAAGTAAGCCTGATTTGAATAAATGCTAATTCAGCTCATTTATTATAAAGCTCCTTGATTTAAGGGAAACACATGGTTTCTAGCAGGAGAAAATCACAATCTGTGATAAAATGGTTATTACTCATAAAAAATGCCACTATGGTCTCTGCTTTGTTTTCAAAAGCATTAGTCTCATAAGGGCATTGTAACACCCAAAAGTGTATTGGCATTAATGTGGTTGGATCTATGTTTATTATGATGCTAATCAAAATAGGGGGCACCATCTTTGAGCTTCCAGTTCAGGTCACTGGGAGGGAGAATTCAATCAGGGAGAGTTTGAGCGGGGCTTCAGTTCAAACTGTGTGACCCTTGGAGAACCTCTCATGGTCAGTCTCTAGGCTATAAATTCCATATAGGTAGAAGTCTTTCCTATCACTTTAGGGCTGTGCTAAACCCCAAGTTCAGCAGAACATCTAGTACATGATGGGTGGGACATCAATATTTGTTGAAATATTTAATTCAACCTTCATTATCTCTTTTAACACAACAACCCTGACAGCTCAATGTAATTAGCTTTAGTTTGCAAATAATAAAGTTGACCTATTTGTTTCAAAGCTATCTACAGAGTTATGCATGTGATGGGATGTTGCATGTGATGGTATGGGAGAAATTTGCTCTATGGTCACATGATCTCTGAGCTTAACATGGGAGAATCAAGGAGAATATTATTGTTTATGTAAAGATGCTTTTCATGCTTTTGCAGAATGGGAAGAAGTAGCTCTGTTGGCCATTTGACTAGAGAAGGAGCTTGAAACCTTTCCTTTCCTATCTACATTGTAAGTTTGGTCTAGAGGGAAACATTTCCAGTTATTTGTGTTGTAAATATCATACTTACATGGAATCTTTTCCTCAGAAGAAGTGTGTATTTGCTGTTGCTCTCACGAGCTCAGAAGCTATTTGTGAGGAGATCATGCAGAAGCCAACTTGTGGGATGCTGGAATGAGAGGACTGGCAGGGGTCTGAGAGATCCCCTACTCTGTCTGCAGCTGAGAGTATGCTAGAGTGATGGGGCCATAAATTAACGGGCTGAAAACCATAATCCAATATGGGGAGTCATCCCTGGAGGTGACACTGGAGAAACCCCAGAGGGAGACAATGGTTTCATCTAGTCCACTGGTCAGGGACTCAATGCAATATAGTTGACCCCTGAACAACACAGGTTTGAGCTACCTGAGTCTACTTATATGCAGCTTTATTTTCAATTCATGCAGTATAGTACTATGAATGTATTTTCTCTTGTTAGTGATTTGTTTTTGTTCATAGTGATTTTCTTAATAACATTTTCTTTTCTCTAGTTCGCTTCATTGTAAGAATACAGTTATAACATATATACGAAATGAATGTCTATCTTACCAGCAAGGCTTGTAGGCTACTAGGAGTTACGTTTGGGAGGATTCAAAATTTATCTGCAAATTTTCAACTGTAAGCCTTGTGTTGTTCAAGGGTTAACTGCATAGTGAATGAATGAACAAATGGTGTCCAGGAGCAATGTTGAACTTCGGACCAGAAGGCCTGAATTCTCCTCTGGAGCTACTGTCACTGACTGCCTTGTGACCCTTACATGTTCCTTATCCTCTCTGTAGATGTCATCTGGGGCTATAGGCATTCAGACAACTGTCCTATTTGGAGGATACTAGTTATAGAGGAAGGAGAGCACGGCTGTCTTGAGTGTCGGTAACAGTGGAAATGGAGAGAAGCAGATGACTCTGAGGGCCATTTAAAGCAGTAGAGTAAGTAGGTCTGCATGTATAATTGGATGTGGGGCGTGAATGGGGGCGGGGGGAAGTGGTCAAAGATGACTCCTAGATTTCTAACCTAAGCCGCTGGGTGGATGACAGCAATGTTTGCTGAAATAGGAACAAGCAAGCAGGTGCGGGTTTCAGAGGAAGCTGATGGACCACATCTTGTGCTCCCAGAAGCCCATACACTCAGAAAGATCCTGGCTCTTTGGCTCTTCTCTTAGGTCCTTGTATGAGAAAAGGCCCACAGCATGAGAGCGTTGTAGACCAGGTAGCTTCAGATGTGACAGATACCCTGGTTATGCCTCCTGATGTGAAAATGCTTCAGGGGCTGGTGTAACTCAGCTTTAAATCCCTACATTCAACTTTTCTTATTGCTAACGGAGATCTGGAAGGCAAATATGGAGATCTGGTACCCACAAATCTAAAATTACAAAGAAAAGAAGAGAACGAGGGGACATTTCAAGATTAGAAGCTGGTTTTCTGCCAGAACCTTGCTTTATTTAATACACTTGCCCACACTCTCCTTGGTTTCTAAAGACCCACTGCAGGCTTGACTCCTGCGGCCTATGTCAGTGCCTCTAGTCTTTGATGCTGAATATATGAAACTAGTAAGATTAAAAAAAAAAAAGTGGAGCTCCCTGAGGCAGTGTCAGGACGGGGGCCGATGAGTAATGTCGAGAACAGAATTCCCATGGCACTGAGTTACCACTGACTTCAGCCCCATTTAAGTACTTGGGTACGCTGAGCTGAACTCCTTAAAGCCATGTTGCAGTACAGAGAATAACTGACATCCCATAGCATCTTCTGAATATTGCGGGGTGGAGAAGACGCATTTTTATATATAGCAGAAAGGGAAACGGAAGAAGCAAAGAAAGCAAAGGTGAAAATATGAGAAATTATGTCTGTCACTTTAAAAAAAAGATTAAGTTTTATGTCTGTGTTTCTAATTACAAAAGCAGTATATGTTTGTAGTAGAAAATTTAAGAAATACAGAAAAGCACAATAAAATCTTTAGCTGTAATGCTACTAAATGCTCTTGCCATTTGATAAATATTTACTGAATGATGACTAGCTGAGGCACAATTTAAGGTCCACAAGAACATTGAGACTTGAGCAATATTATCACTCCCCGCTTTTTTTTTTTTTAAGATTTTATTTATTTATTTGACAGAGAGAGAGATCACAAGTAGGCAGAGAAGCAGGCAGAGAGAGAAGGGGAAGCAGGCTCCCTGATGAGCTGAGAGCCCAATGTGAAGCTCGATCCCAGGACCCTGAGCTCATGACCTGAGCCGAAGGCAGAGGCTTAAACAACTGAGCCACCTGGGCACCCCTTATCACTCTCTTTTAATCCGTGATGGAACTGACGTTCAGAGGTTGATATTCACCTGAGGACACACAGCTGGCAAGTGGCACACTCTAGATTTGAACCTGACTCTGTATCCCAGTCTTCTCACAATACTTTGTCTTGATCCATGGAAAATACCAGAGGTGACGTCACCTGGTCAAATTCCAAATTTCAAATGGGAAGTACTCCACAGCAGAAAGATATCACATGATATTTAAAAAATGTGTCTTGCCTTTCCTCAGCTACACTAAGGTGCTTGGTCCTTCCAGGGAAGCTGAGGCCACGCTGGGGTGAGACCCTCACTTCATCTGGTGACTACCCTGTGCCCAGCCACACCCGCTTAGCACTTGCCCACCCTTTTCGGAGCTCGCCTGCATCTATGTGGCCCTAAGCCTACTCCACGAGGAGGTGATAGTCACGGAAGATAAGATCAATGCCCTCATTAAAGCAGCGGGTGTAAGTGTTGAACTTTTCGGGCTTGTTTGCAAAGGCAACGGTCAGTGTCAACATCAGCAATGTAGGGGCTAGTGGATCTGCCCCAGCAGCACGGCCAGCCCAGCTAAGAAGTAGGTGGGAACAAAGAAGAATCAGAGGAGTCTGATGAAGACATGGATTTTGGTCTTTCTGGCTAAACCTCTTCTGTAACCTGTTCAATAAAAAGCTGAACTCTTAAAAAAAAAAATGTGTTTTGTCTTTCAAGTCTTGTCACACTTCCTGCAATTTTGTAAACTCATCCATTGCAAAAGTGATGTTTTGATTCTTTGCCCTTTCTGACAACCAGAACAGAAAGCAACTCTCTTTCCATTACTTGGCCTGAGGTTTCCTTCTGCTTCTGCCCAAGGCAGGTTGTGGTTAACACTCACTGCTTAACCTCATCCTCCTCTAACTAAGTCCCTTTTTGAAGTAGAATCTTTTTTTTTTTTTTTTAAACCACTTTGATACCAGGGACAGTCCTAAATATCAAGCCAATCACTTAAAAAGAAAAAAAAGAAAAAGTAATGTGTGTCACAACCTTACCCCGTTTCTAGGCTTCATTGTCTCTTACCAAATCTCTCACTCCCCAGCCTTGAATCCCCAATCTGACTCTCACTTCATCCAGATATTAGAATGAGTTTCTACTGCACAGAGTACTTGATTTTTTAAGTTGAAAGTTTAATGCTTTATTCTTCATAGAAATGAATTAAGTGTGAATGTCAAAAAAGCACTAGCATCAAAACAACCATAACAAGGGCACCTGGGTGGCTCAGTGGGTTAAAGCCTCTGCCTTCGGCTCAGGTCATGATCTCAGGGTCGTGGGATGGAGTCTTGCATCAGGGTTTTTTGCTCAGCAGGGAGCCTGCTTCCTCCTCTCTCTCTGCCTGCTTCTCTGCCTACTTGTGATCTCTGTGTGTGAAATAAATTAAAAAAAAAATCTATTAAAAAAAACCCATAACAAAACACTGTATTCTCAGTACCCAATCCTGACTACCTAGCTTCATCCCCAGCCAGTCATGTACTTTCAGCTTTAGACATTCCCTGTGCATTCACTGATATTTTTTTTTAAGGTTTTATTTATTTATTTGACAGAGAGAAATCACAAGTAGATGGAGAGGCAGGTAGAGAGAGAGAGAGGGGGAAGCAGGATCCCTGCCGAGCAGAGAGCCCGATGCGGAACTCGATCCCAGGACCCTGAGATCATGACCTGAGCCGAAGGCAGCGGCTTAACCCACTGAGCCACCCAGGCGCCCCACATTCACCGATATTAACTGGCCCGGTATCTTCTGGTGAACTCTCCAGGGGTTCTTAATCTAGGGTTGTCATTCACAGTGGGAGCTTTGGAACCTAGCTGCCCCAATTCAAATCTCACCATTACCACTCCCTGGGTGGCCTTGGGCAAGCTATTTAACTTCCCTGTGCCTCAGTTTCCTTGTTTGTTTAAGTGGGGAAAAGAATGATACCTATTTTATAAGGTTGTTGTGAGATCAAATACTTTTTTTTTTTAAAGAGTTTATTTACTTATTTGACAGACAGATCACAAATAGGCAGAGCAGCAGGCAGAGAGAGAGGGGGAAGCAGGCTCCCTGCTGAGAAGAGAGTTCGAAGTAGGGCTTGATCTCAGGACCCGAAGATCATGACCTGAGCTGAAGGCAGAGGCTTAATCCTCTGAGCCACCCAGGCACCCCAAGATCAAATACTTGTAAGGCTAATGCTTGTAAAGGACTTAGGACATGACCTGGCATATAGTAAGCATGTAGTAAACGTAACCTAATAAGACAAACGAAGTTGTCTGTCCATCTTCTCACCCCAAGGGCCAGTAGTAAGGATCTATTTCTTTAAAAATAATATAAAATTTAAGTGGTTTTTCCTGTTGTATTTATTGGCATTGCTGAATAATTTTTTAAAAATTGCACATGCACAGTAGTTTGCCTACAAGTATATATTGAATAGACTTTTGTGGACTTGCCTAGAAATCTTAATAACTACTTAAAATACTGTGTGTGTGTGTGTGTGCACGTACACATTTATCTCTCTATTTACATGCATACACACACATTCTTTTGCAGTAGATTTTTGGACAACAGCTTTTATTTATATAACATATCCAGTTGATTTTATACATTTATTTTTCTTGAATAGATTTTTCATTTCCAAAGATTGGCTGGTCTCTGGCAAGACTCAACATGGTCTTGAACAGCATGCCAGAGACTTTGTATTTTATTCCCTATACGATGAGAAGCCGCCCATGGCTTCATAGGAAGACAGCATCACAGTCTAACATGTTTTAGGGAGCAGTGCAAAGGCTACTCTGATTAGGAGATCAGGGAGGTCAATTAAAAGACTGAATGAGAGCCTCAGTTAAGGTGGCAGACAAGAGGAGATACATGTGAGGATAATTTGGGGTAGAATTAAGAGGAATCAAGAATGAAGTGGTGAGAGAAACAGGGGAGATCTGAGGATTTTTATTTTGGGCGAATGGGAGAGTGGTAAAACCATTAAGAAAGGCAGAAGGGATGCAAAATTTTCTAGGAGATAGAAATAGGCTGTGAAAAGTTGGGATATAATGCAAGCCTCTTCCTCAACTAAAAAAAAAATCTATGTGCACCCATTAATTTTGACATCTGAATCTAAAACCAAACAAAAATTGAAGGACAGTGGAAGATGGAGGAGGAGGAGAAGGAGAAAAAAATTAATGTACATTAAATGTTATACTTGAGGGAGTGCTGGGCAGATGCTAAGTTTGTAACAACACACTTTTTCATTTCTGCAGATATTGGAGATTTCCTCTCCCCACAGAACAGCCAGAAACTTGTTTGGAAAGACCCATACAAGGCTGCTGCAACTACATCCTTTCCAAGATGCTAATGCTTTCTACTTTCATCCAAGACTCCCAAAGCCTGTGTGTTCAGTGGGCAAAGGATGAGGCGGAGGGGATAATCTCATCAGAGACCACATGGTCAGCCAACCACACAGAAGGGAGTAGCTGAGGCTACCAGCCCAGAAATGGTATACTCTACATAAAACCATATTTCCTTCCCTTATCCC
This sequence comes from Mustela nigripes, assembly GCF_022355385.1. Classification (NCBI taxonomy): domain Eukaryota; kingdom Metazoa; phylum Chordata; class Mammalia; order Carnivora; family Mustelidae; genus Mustela; species Mustela nigripes. Next base: position 61,035,857 of record NC_081557.1, on the reverse strand, counting down.
TCCCAAATAGTCAGGCTGGCATAGGGAGTTTTTGACAATGAGAAGGAAGCTGTCCTATGTTGTATCTATGAGTTTTGTTGCCGTATTTTCTAAGTCAGAACTCCAGATGCATGACAAACACAGTTGTACTAATGGCAACTAAAGGACAGCTATTTTAAAGACTCTGGAAAATCTAGTGTATGTGGTTGCCATGGTAAACACACATTACTCAAAAGACTGATTCTACAAATATTTATATGATACCTACTAGGTGCCAGGCATGGTTTTAGGTGCTGACCATAGAATGGTGAACAAAATATACAACATGTTATATAATGGGAATGGGCAGTGTGTTGGGATTTAGGATTTGGTCTATTAATTTAAAGATATGATGCAAAAAGAACATGACCAGGTATGTAATGATACTGCAGATTTTTAACTTCTCTTTGAATCCGCAAAATTCAAAAGGACCAATTTTAACTGTGCCTGACTAATCAGTGATATAGTCTCTGACCACTAGTGGGAAATCATCTCTCCCTTCTCTGACTCCCCTGAACTTCCTTTGGTGGTCTGAAAAGCAACAGATCATTCCAGCATGTGTTATAATTATGTATATGTCTTTTTTTTAAAAAAAAGATTTTATTTATTTGACAGACAGAGATCACAAGTAGGCAGAGAGGCACGTGGGGGGGGGGGCAGGCTCCCTGCCGAGCAGAGACTGATGTGGGGCTCCATCCCAGGACTCGGAGATCATGACCTGAGCCAAAGGCAGAGGCCTCAACCCACTGAGCCAACCAGGCACCTCATATAATTATGTATATGTCTTAACAGTGTTTGTAGACTCCTTCAGAGCAGCCTGCTTTTGCTTGTATTTCTAGATCCCTTTCCTGATACTGTTTTTTTTTTTTTGCTTGTTTTGTTTTTGTTTTAAGATTTTTATTTTATTTATTTGACAGACAGAGATCACAAGTAGGCAGAGAGGCGGGAAAGCAGGCTCCCCGCTGAGCAGAGAGCCTGGAGCGGGGCTCGATCCCAGGACCCTGGGACCATGACCTGAGCCGAAGGACCCACTGAGCCACCCAGGCGCCCCCCCCTGGTACTGTTCTTAATCCTCTCCCTTCTTCTCTTCCATTTACACATATCAATGTCCCTTCCATGCAGAAGTCTTTGCTAGTCTCTATATATGCCAAGCTCTTTCTAGGCCATGCCTTTGCACACAGTTCCTTGTGATGGAATACCCTTTCCCTTCTTTGCTTTGCAGAACCATAATTCCTTTCAGAAGAATCAAAGTTATTTCCTCAGTTAAGCCATCCTTGACTTCTCTGGGTCATGCCCTCTGGCTCTTGGAGGGCTCTAGGCATATCTCTGTTAGCTCACTTATCACCGTGTTTTGTTTTTCACTGTTTATAGGTCTATAAGTCCTAGGGCAGAGTCCTTATTTTATCTATCTAGATCTCTAGGGCCTTGTACCTTTGCCTGAAAAGGACTTCAGCGAAAGTTGCTGAATAACTCCCTTGCCTTTTGAACTGACAGGGAGACAGCTATATGATTCTAAGGCCCTCCTTTATTCCCTCCCTCCCTGCCTTACATACTCATTTGGCCTTGCTAGAAATTTCCCCAAGTGCTCACTCCTTGGCTTGAAGGCACTGAAACTTCTATGAACACCAATGTTATATAATGGATAGAACACAGGATGAAGAACCTAGAGACATATAGTCTAGTTCCAACTCACTCTGTAGTTAGTTCTGTGACCTCTGCCAAATCACATCATCTTCCTAGGTCTATGTTTCTTCATTTATAAGGTAAAAGTGGAACTCAATCCAGAATTACATCTATTTTTTTTTACTCTGATAATTTCAGTCAAATGATAGTGGCCTGTCAGAGAACTTTGTTGAAGGTTGTGAAGCTTGGATTAAAAAAGACACTCAGCTGGAAAAAATATAGTGACTGTTTTGGACCATTCTGCACAGAAGTGAGAAGTGGGACAGGCCTGCCTATTATTTGCTGAGAGGAACTGAGTGGGTCTTTGAGTTCCTCTTAGTTCAAACACTCCACATGTCATGATTCATGTGAGATTATGTGTAAAGTCAGTTCAATTTTGTTCAGACACTTGTTAAGTGTTTACTGCATACTATGTACTCAACAGGGCAAGATTAAAAGAAGAATAAATAAGGCATGCCTGTAAGGGACGCTGGGTGATAAGAAGAGGTAGACAGTAAGTACCACCTTCATTAAGTAGATAATAGGAACTGAGACTCCACCAATGAGTGGAGGAACTGGATCTCAGACTAACATGACTTTCAGTGCTTTTACACTTTTCCACTATACCTCACTACCCTTCATTTTTTAAAGAAAGGAAAAGGAGATACTGAATGAAAAGCTTGGGTGTTTTCCATGCCTGGGGCATAATAGCAGAAGCCCAAGATGATTGGACAGTGTTAGAAACCTGGGGAAAGAACTAGAAAAGGGAACAGAAGAGTCCAGAAAACAGATTTCACCTATTGCATGAGGTCTGGTCTTGGCTGCTGCACAGGAAGCCTGCATTGGGCTGTACTCACAGCAAGTATCATCTTCATGGCCTATGTGCCTCAATTCTAAGATTTTCTGTCTCCTGAAGAGTGGTGGGGTTGGGGAGAGGCAATGACTCTTCTGGGATGAAACAGTGCAGGATAATTATTCAAATCAAATCCCAGTGACAACCCATCAGGCCATACAACCTTTGTGCCATGACCGTGTCCACCAGCCACCACCTGAGGGCATGGCCCTATGCACTTGTGAAGTTTGGAGGAGAACTTTTATATCCATTTGGTTTGAAAATGCCACTATTTTCCAAGTACTGAATTTTTCTAAGTAGTGAGATTTTTTTGCCTAAGTAATGGCAGATGGCTGTGTGATGCATCTTGATGGAGATGGGGGGGCAATCAAAAATTCAGTGTGTGGTCTCTGGACTCCACATGTTCCAATTCTTAATAGTGACCAGGTCCTGAGAAAATCATTCATGTCACTAGACTCACATAAGACAGGCAGTCATGAAGAAAAGGAAGTTGCTGATTGATAATGAACTTCCACACAGTAGGCAATGCACACAACACTAACATCTTGTGATCCAGTAAATTCGTGGTATTGGCAGACCTGAGAAACCAGCCAATATTCTGAAAGTCACTAAGGGAGAAGACAAATTTATAAAAAACAAGACTCAGTGAACTAAAAATGGTATTTATTTTTGGCCACACTAACCTTAAAACATAGAATGTTGGAGCTAGAAGGCACCAAGGTCATCTTAGCCAACTATTTCATGTCACAAAAGGGGAAACTAAGGCCCAGAAATGAAAAGTAACTTGCCCAAACCCACATCATTTACTTATTTTTCTTTTTACCCTACAGACATGTACGGAGTGTCAACCAAGAGCAAAGTTTCATTCTAAGCAAAGTGGAGCCTTTCACAAGCTCAAAAGTCTAGTTTAGGAGATGGATATAGATAGAGCCAGTTCTCATACAGTATGATTAGTGCACTAAGACAGGGGTTGGCAAAGATTTTCTGTTAAGGGAAGGATAGTGAGTATTTTAAGCTCTGCAGGCCATATAGTGTCTGGTGCAACTACTAGGCTCCACTGCTGTAGCACAAAAGCATCCATAAACAAGACGTAAATGATAAATGGTCTGCATTTCACTAAAATTTTACTTATCGCCACTGAAAATTTAAATTTAATATAGGAGTCATGTGGCATGAAATATTATTCTTCTTTTGATTTTTTCCAACCACTTAAAAATGTAAAAACTGTCCCTAACTCATGAGCCTACAAAAATATGCGGCAGGCTGGAATTAGCCTAGAGGCAGGGGTTTCCTGACCCTTGTCTTGGATGAACCGAAGTTCCAAATGATTTTTCACCATCCATGAACATATGGTCTAGGTGGTGGTCAGATTCATTCCCCAAGAATAAAAGGCTGGGGGCAGGGGGGAGAGTGTATTCTTGTCAGCATCACTCTGAAGAGGCACAGTCATTGAGGTGGATATTCCTCACAGAGAACACTAGAAGACAGGAGGAGAAGGGTCCCCAAAGCCCCTAATTCATCTCCATCCCACCTCTACTTCCAGTTAAACTCTGAATGCCTCCATAATCCTGGGCCAACTTTACTTACTTTTCACATTATGGAGACTCTTAATTTTGTGCAGTTTAAAACGTGGATTCCTCTGGAGAAGAGCTGGCCCTTTCTAAGTTTTCCCCCAAACCAAGTTTAGAGGGCATCAAATGGCTACATGGAACTCAGTCCTTCCAAGAGTCAAGTAATGTTTCATAGCATTAGGGGTGCCCTGTGTGTGGCCTTGGGGGAAGACTGACAACCTGCCCCTCAGAGACATGAGCACACAGGCAGCATCTTCCCAATCTTTGAATGTCTAGCCCTTCAGAGCAGAGTTTGGCCTTTCAGAACCACTAGGCTTTGTCATGGGCAGTTTCCCTGATGAAAAGGTATAGGAGAATTCTCTGGGTCTCAGTTTCCTCCCTCATAAAAAAAGTCATAATAACCTCACCTACATCACAGGTTTTTGTGCAATCACATGCGTGGTAAAACTCTGTACACTGACTAACACTACATGAACCATCACTTGCTTCCATCCACACCATCTCATATTCAATAAGGCTACTTTATCTTTCTGGGCCTCATTCTCCTTATCTCAAAAGCCAGAAGGGTGAATTCAATGCTTCTGAGTTTCCTTCCAATTCTACCACCCTGGCCCTCTGCCTTGTTAGGAAAGGAGGTTTTCATTGTATGGTGAGCAGTTTTACATTTATGATTGAAGGTGAAGGGCAGGAACAAAGAAGTCAAATATGGAAAAACACCAACAAAAAAAGAGAAGACTAGAAGGGAACCTTGATCCTATAGAAGGAGTAACACAAACGGTCCTCCTTGTTTGGTGTCCAGTATAAAATGTCTGCTTCCTTAAAAAGTGAAAAGGTCATGTTCTTTGGCATGGTCTAGATTTGCTTTACATGCGGAATGCTGAGTTTGAGAATCCCATCAGTCTTTCCTTTCTCTCCTTATCAGAGTCAATCGATACTTGGAGATGTTAACTAGATGGTCTGTTCAGCAATTTCTAACAAGGGGTTCACTGCCCAGATAATTTAATGTGGAATACACACATTACTATGTCATGACTTTTTACATGTGCTGGGAGTGATGGCTTCCACAAAGATTATGTCCCATAACACCAGGGTCCTCCACAGATTTTTCCCGTCTTCCTCTCATTTTCCACCTTCATGAAGAAGGAGTATGTAAGTCCCTTGACTAGTAGATGAAAGGCTGTCATCTTTCCCTCTGAGGAAAGTGACCTTGTTTTTAAGGAGCCAGTGTGGGATGAGAGTGGGCATAGGGATGGGCTGGCAAATGAGGGGCATGTGAGGCAAGTTGGGAGATTAGAGAAACCAGTTTCTCTCCTTCCTGGCTTGAAAAGTTTAAGGAAGGGCAATGAGGATGGAAACCGGGACGCAGCCTGTGGCTCTCAAGGTTGTTTTCTACAAAGGAGAATGGATCTTGGTAGGGCCTTCTGGTATACTAGACATCTTTGGTGTCCAAGAAATGATTCTAGTTCTCTAATAAAAGGAAAATTGGAAGCCCTGTGAATTCTCCTGTGACATATATATTATAGGCCCACAGAGATAAAATAATTTACAAAAGCATGCATGGTAGATGATAGTTTTCCACAACTACAGGAGCCTGAGAAACAATTTTCAAGACATCTGGCTATTCACATATTATGAAAAACCAGGAATGTCCCAACTAAATATCTCTTGTTAAACTTAATTAACTCTGAAATGAACAATTTTTGCTCCTCTGGATATACCCCAAGCTTCTTCATTCTCGTGCATTTATTCAAACTATTCCCTCCCTCTACTTTAAAGCCCCTGCACTATCAAACATTCTTCTTAACCGAACACGACTTGGTCCAAATCTACACAGTTCAAGTCCCATTTCAAGTACTGACTTCTTTCTGAAGACTTCTCTTTTTCATTTGGCTCTTGTTATAGTTACTTTTTCATGAGTTTATGTTTTGCCCCTCATCCCATGAGGCTATCCATTCCTTAAGTTCTCAAACTAATCTTCATATTCCCTCATGTTCAAAATGATACCTGCTTCAGGTCCTTCAACAAAGTAGTCCCCCAAAGGAAAGAATCTGTTGATCATTTGTTTAACCAGAACACAATATCGAGTAACCTCATCTATAAATGGAATGTTTGCACTATTTAGAAGTCTGAACCACAACAAAGCTGTTAACAAAGATTTCAATTCAAACTAACAAACTTCTAGATTTCCTGAGTTCAACACATTCCAACTAAGTTTTGCCCCTTCTGCGTATTTATCCAAGCAGCTGAATAAGTTCTGATTAATAAGCCTGAGGCATGGCAAGGTCTTCAATCATCAAGAAAGATTCAATTATATTCAGAGTGTGTGGTTTCCAAAGGAGGAGCATGGACCAATATTTTGAAAAGGCTTTCAACAAGACTGATTGAACTAAAACGTTTTCCTGAATAAATATTACTTATTCGGAACATGCAGGCCCCATCCCCATCCTGGTTCATGAAATCTTTGCTGTAATTCCTTATCTCCCCAAATCATTAAGAAGGAGGGAGAGGTGAAATGTGAGATGGACTGTGCTAGGGACTGAATATATCTTCCTCAAATTCATATGTTGAAATCTTAATCCCCAGTGTGATGGTATTAGGAAGTGGGGCAAGATCTGGGGAATGATTAGGTAATGAGGGCACAGCCCTTATGAATGGGATTAGTGCCCTTATAAGTAAAGGCCAAGAACTAGCTAGCGTCTTTTCTGCCATCTGCAAACCAGGAAGTGGGTTCTCACCAGACACCAGATCTGCCAGAGCCTTGATTTTAGGCTTCTCAGCCTCCAAAACTGTGAGAAGTAAATTTCTGTTAGCAGCCTGGGGTGCCTGGGTGGCTCAGTGGGTTAAGCCTCTGCCTTCAGCTCAGGTCATGATCCCAAGGTCCTGGGATCAAGCCCCACATCGGGCTCTCTGCTCATCAGGGAGCCTGCTTCCGCCTCTCTCTCTGTCTGCCTCTCTGCCTACTTGTGATCTCTGTCAAATAAATAAATAAAATCTTAAAAAAAAAAAAACAAAAAGAATGTCTGCCCCTGCTATGACCCTGACCCTTTATAAGCACAATCTCAATCCTATCAGCAATTCTAAAAGGCAGGTATTATATACACTTGACTTACGGATGACGAAACAAGACTAAAAAGGGGTTAAGTAGCTGCTCCAAGGTCACAGACCTAAAAGTAGACCTACATCCAAACCCCTGTGCCATTTCTTTCAAAGTTTAATGCTTTTGCACTGTACAATGCTGCCTAATGCAATATTTTCATAGCATCCAAATAGGTGAGTAAAATTGGTTGAAATAAAAAAAATTTTTTAATGGAAATACATTATGGTGTATGGTGTCATGAAGCAAAACATTGGACCAGGTGATATAGAACAAGTAGATCTCGCTCTGCCATCAGCCACCTAACCATATGACCTCAGCCAAGAGACTCCATCTCAAAATCATAAAATCAGACTGCAAATGCTGAAAAAATACATATTGAAAATCACTTACCCCTTCTCAATCTTCTTCCTTTGCAGAAGAGGAATTTGAGGCCCAGATGAAGCCATTTGCCTACAATCACACAAAGGCACAATTCAGGTTTATCAAACCCATCTAGGGCTCCTTCCACTGGATTGTCTCTTCTCCCTAGGTCTTGGTCTCCCTGTGTACAAACCAAACCTCCAAGACTGTGTTCTCTTAGTTTGGGCTGTTAAAGAGGAATAGCATAGACTGGGTGGCTCCAACAATAAACATTTATTTCTCATAGTCCTGGAGGCTAGAAGTTCAAGATCAAGGCCCCAGGAGATTTGGTGTTTGGGGAGGGAACTCTCCTTGTTTGCATAGGACTGTTTTCTCCTTGTACCTTCACACAGCTGAGAGAGATAGCATCTTTCTCGCTTTTTTTTTCTTGTTTAAATTTTTTTTTTTTTTAGTATAGTTGACACATAATGTTACATTAACTTCAGGTATACAACATAGTGATTGAACAAGTTTGCACATTATGCTATGTTCATTGCAAACGTAGGTACCATCTGTCACCGTACAACACAATTAAAACACCATTGACTACATTCCCTCTGCTGTATCTTTTATTGCTAATGACTTATTCATTCCATAACTGGAAGCCTGTATCTACCACTACTTTTTAAAAATTTTTTATTTATTTTATTATTTTTTATAAACATATAATATATTTTTATCCCCTGGAGTACAGGTGTGTTAATTGCCAGGTTTACACACTTCACAGCACTTACCATAGCACATACCCTTCCCAATGTCCATAACCCCACCCCCCTTCTCCCAACCCCCCTCCCCCCAGCAACCTTCAGTTTGTTTTGTGATATTAAGAGTCACTTATGGTTTGTCTCCCTCCCAATCCCATCTTGTTTCATTTATTCTTCTCCTACTCTACCACTACTTTTTATCCATTTTGCTCATTCCCTCCAACCCGCTCCCCTCTGGCAACCATCAGTTTGTTCTTGTGTTTCTTCTTACAAGGGTACTCATCTCATTCATAAGGGCTCCGTGCTCAAGACTTAATTACGTCCCAATTACTGTCCCACCTCCAAATACCATCACATTGAAGGTTAAGGATTTCAACATATGAATTTTACAGGGACACAAACATTCAGTCCATAATATGCGTGGTCCACTTAGACTGTACTATACAAACGTAGAGGATTTTATTACGATTTCTTAGTGTGTAACTGTAAAGTGAGAGGTCTTAGAGATATTATGAGAGAAAGACCATACAGCCTCTTGCCTATTTGGTCGGGTGGGGGGGACGGGTAGTGGGTAGAGAAAGAGAAGGGGAGGGAAAATGGGTCCTGAAGAGAAACTTTTCCTTAGGGCTGCCTCAGATCCCAATAATACACCTGAGTAAGTTTCTGTTCTTTATAACAAACCCCAAAAAACTAACTAACTAGAAAACAGAGAAAAGTCTTTATCTAAATTAACTTTTTCCAGAGCATCAGATGATACTCTGGTGTAGTGTATATAGGTAGAAACACCCAGATGCTAGTATTTGGGGAAAAAAAGTTACATGATTCACACAAAAAAGAGCATTTCCTGCTGGACCTCTCTTTAGATCTTCCATCTCATTCCTCCACCAAAACAACTATTATTAATATAAAAAGGCGAAAAGAGCCAGCATGTGAGCTTTGGCTCAGAAGCGATGGTGGAACAGCCTTCCTTCCTTCTGACTGCATTTGGCTCCTATGTGCTTCCCACAGGTACAGTTTTTGGCCGGGATTGTCAGCGCAGTGTTTTGCTTAGCAACTGATGGGCTTTCATTGAAATAACCTCTCTGCTTAGAGGGAGAAGACTTGCCTATGTCACCTTATAAGTTAATACATTATGCTACAGTGGAGTACAGCTAGAGGGTTATGAAAAGTATTTCCTAAAATGTTTTTGTTGGGACCCTATCCCCGTGAGATGCTATGTGACAAAAGGTTCTGAGGTCAAATAAGTTGGGGAAATGCTGCCTTCGTTACTGCCTTTTAAGGAGTCATTAATGCACAGGAACATTTTAAAAGTCTTCTCTGCTGGCTCCTCCTCCTTACCAGATTTCTCAATTCAAAGTGCCTTTGGAGCTTGGCTTTGGGCCTTAACTCCTCTCTACATTCTCCCTAGACAATGTCCAGATCCATGACTTTAGATTCAATACCAGTGATTTCCCAATTTATACCACAGACTTTTCTCCTAAGCTCCAGACTCTTGGATATAAGATCTATTTGATAGCACCTCTTACATGTTAATAAGTATCTTGAACAGAATGTGGATAAAACAATCTCTTGATTTCCTTCACCCCTGTAAGTCTTTGTTTCCTTAGACTTTCCTTGCTCAGTCAATAATTTTACCATGTAATCAACTCTCAAGCTCAAGCCCAAGAGCTACAAGTCATCACTGTCTTCTCATTGGTCCTTATATCACACATTAACTCATCAGGAAGCCCTTTTACCTTCACTCCTGAAAAACATGTGGGTGCCATCCGCATCTCTCTACCTGTTCTGACAACCCCATCATCGTCTCTCAGGGGAGCTACTGTAAGAGCCTCCTAACTGGTCTCCACTTGTCATCGTGGCCTTTAAATTCCATTTTCTACACAACAGCCAAGGAGATTTCTCTTTTGCAAATTATACTATTAGATCGTGCTAAGGCTTAAAGCCCTTCATATTGCTTTCTACTGCATCAACAATTAAATCTTCCTTCTTACCACGGCCTCTAAGATCATCTCTTCACACACACTTTCCTGTTTGGTCAGTTTCTCAGCTCCAGCCACAGAGGCTCTCTTTCTTCTTCCAACATGCCAAGCTTTGTCTTGCCAGGTCTGTGGGCTCATTGTTCACTCTGCTGCTTGCATTTCTCCAATTCCAGTTCTTCCCTATAACATCACCCTTTAATTTTCCACAGTCCTTACCATTATTCGAGGTCTTACCTGTTTGCTTGGTCATTCAGCTTTTTGGGGGAACCACTAGAAAGTGAATTCTATGAAGGCAGGGCAGGGGTCTTATTTGTCCTGCTCATTCTTCATCAGGATTTGTTCAGTGCCTGGCACATAACAGGTACTGAATAAATATTTGCTGACTGTATGAAATGATTTGAAAAATTATGTATTGGAGAAAACTGTGAAACTTAGTTTAACCCTACAGTTTTCAAGTTTATTTGAGCTCAGAACCCTACCTACCATTGTAAAGAATATTCACTCTCCTGGGATCCTTTCCTAGAATGCACTTGTTTTTCTGCTGATTTAATATCAGTATTGAGAAGAGTTAATATTGGAGACCTGGTGGATCTTCAACATCAGGACTTGAAAATCTCTTGTAAGCAGGCATTTTAGCAGGTCTTTGGGAGTCCAGAGTATTTTTTTTAGGAGAACGATAGTTTTAAAAGTAAGTTGAGTATTTTTTTTCCTTAGGATATGGATTAAAAAAAAAAAAACAAGCTAGCAGCTTAAGATTACAGGGCTCAGGGACAGATGAGGTGTTGGAGGTGGGAGAGAGGGAGTCCAGACAGGATATAGCAAAATTAAGGGATGTGGTTGACTAAGGGTAAATGAGATTGAGGCTCAGTAAAGCTTTCCTACTTGTAATGGAATTTTTAGAAACAGAAACCTGAGTTGGAAACTTGGCTATTTTTATACGATGTATGTTTTCAGTAATTATTTGTTTTCTGTTTTCCCTCATGTTTAGTAAAGCTGTTCTTGAAAATACCAGCCTGTCTTAGTTATGCCAAGAGAAAACATATTTGTCCACACTGAAAAATTTAAAGGGGAAACCACCCAGTTTTAGATGAGACATGACCAGGTGATGTAGTGGCATAGAGAATCTGGAAAACAGAAACCCAAAGTGAAGATGAAAGTCAAGCATGGAGTTAGGGGAAGTTGTCCCTCCCTTCCACAACCTAGAAACACTCTTTCAAAAGTCTGATTTGGGGGGGCGCCTGGGTGGCTCAGTGGGTTAAAGCCTCTGCCTTCGGCTCAGGTCATGATCTCAGGGTCCTGGGATCGAGCCCCGCATCGGGCTCTCTGCTCATTGGGGAGCCTGCTTCCTCCTTTCTCTCTGCCTGCCTCTCTGCCTATATGTGATCTCTGTCTGTCAAATAAATAAATAAAATCTTAAAAAAAAAAAAGTCTGATTTGGTTCAGCTCTGATCTGTCTAAACTTTGGAAGGTTTAGTGTTGAGTTCTAATTAGACAAAGCTAATTCTTTACAAAGTCACACACATGAAATAGTAAACTATAGAAGGAATTATTTAGTTATAAAAAGCCTTAGACAGAATTAACCAGGAGAACTTAAGAAGCTCTCTGTGACTTGAGAAGAAGTCCTCTGTGACAGGCAAAGAGTATGTAAGGGATGCCTGGGTGGCTCTGTCGGTTGAGCGTCTGCCTTGGGCTAATGATGCCAGGGTCCTGGGATCTGGTCCATATCTGGCTCCTTGCTCAGTGGGGAGCCTGCTTCTCCCTCTGCCTGAGGCTCCACCTGCTTGTGCTCTCTCTCTCTCTCTCTCAATCTCTCTTTCTCTGACAAATAAATACATAAAAGCTTAAAAAAAAAAGAGTAAGTGAGAAGTTCTGTGCCTACAGCAGAGTGCTCTGAGTGTGGATCTCAGTATTTCTTAATCCATGATTACACTAAAGTTGAGAGCTGGATTTTGTCTTTGGGGAAGGCTCTTGGAGAGACCAATGCGAGAGCATTTTTAGTCATAAAGATGAGTGAAACCCAGGGGAATAATCCAGATATAAAGGATTGGAGGATTTGCGTACAGTATTTAGCAAGATAAAGGGCTGGCCTGGTAGCAGCTGTTATTTCTGGTTGTTCTTTATTAGGTAGGATGTGGACTTAGGGAGCATATTAGTCAGGGTTCTCCAGAGAAACAGAACCAACAGTGTACCAGTGTGTGGGGGGTGAAGGGTAGGGAGATGCACATTCTATAGAGCCAGTGTCCCAGTTTGAGTCTTATGCTGGAAGCTGCTATAGCACTAGGAAGAGCTGATGTTCCAGTTTGCAGGTTGTCAGGTAGGAGAATTCTTTCTTATTCAGGGAAGGGTTAGCCTTGCATTCTAGTCAGGCCTTCAACTAATTGGGGAGCAATACGCTTTACTTAGTCTACTGATTTAAATGTACATCTCATCCAAAAACACTCTCACAGAAATACTCAGAATAATGTTTAACCAAATATCTGAGTACCCTGCGGCTCAGTCAACCTGACACAAAAATTAACCACCACAGGTACAGAGGCATGTACACAATCAGATTTCCACTCAGGATGGTCAGCCATCCTAGAAATAGGGTAGCAGTTTCGACAGAAGGATAGAAAGAATCAAACCCTATACCAGCCATAGCCAACAGATTCCCTGACAATGACACTTGAGATTTAGCTTCAATTTTTTTTCCCTCCTGTGTTATATTTCCTGTTTGCTATCTTTAAGCCTTGGTATTATGGGTTGAGTTGTGTCCTGAAACAGATGTGTTGGAGTCCTAACATCTGGTACTTCAGATGTCACCTTATTTGGAGATAGGATCATTATAAAGATTATCAAGTTAAAATGAGATTGTTAGGCCCCATTATAAAGGAAGCAATTTGGACATAGAGACATGCATAAAGGGAAGACAGTGTTAAGAGATACAAAAGAACACAGCCATCTACAAGTCAAGGAGAAAGGCCTAGAACACATGCTTTCCTCTCAGCTCTCAGAAAGAACAACCCTCCCAACACCTTGATTTCAGATTTCTACTTTCAGAACTTTGAGACAATAAACATGCTGTTTAAGCCACTCAATATGTGGTCCTTGCCATGGCAATCCTAGGAAACCAACATGCTTTGTTGAGTCTACTACACATACTATCTTGCGTTAACAATGCTTGCAAGGATGAAGACAGGAGCTGAGGCACATGTAGAGAATAAAGCTCCAGGGGTGGGGGCCAGGCGAGTAGGAAGGAGGGGAGGTGACAAGTTGGAGGGAAGGTTTAGAGATGGCACAGTTAGGGAAGAATCCACGAGCGATGAGCTGTGAGCAGGGTCTCCAATGAGGTGTTGAGGATGATAGCACTTTGCATACAAAATAATATTATAAATAAGGGTAGATATCATTATGACTGTTGACAAGATCATCACCAGAAAAATTTACTGGTTTCCCTACTGGAAAAACTAATATGACTCGTTCACAGTGATCATTCCTGTGTTTGATCAGCTGAGAACTATTTAATGGAGTTTATATTAACTTTAAAATGTTAAAAATTGAAAGGTTTGATGTAACATTGACGATGTTGAAAAGCAAAGGGCATATATTAACTCTGACAATGTTAAAAATTAAAGGGATAATCTTTGATGACAGCTACATCAGCCATGGAGGCACAAACATCTTGAGAGAGGACATATGGGAGCAGAAGTGACTATAGCATCACATGTTGCAAATATGTCTGAATGCTACCACACAGGCATTTGGCACATTGTTTCCCTAGGTATCCTTTCCACTGAAATGGAGTATCATAAGGCCATATGAGTGGAAAAAAAAGAATGGAAGGAAGGAAGGAAGGAAGGAAGGAAGGAAGGAAGAGAGAATCTCTTCCCTACCCCACAGCCAAGTACCTATCCATTTGAAACAACCAGATTTGGTTTCAGACAACACTATCTTTAGGATATTTAACAAATGTATTAAAATATTAATGTGAGATAAAAATGTTATTTAATAATCTGTAAAAATTAATGTTTCTTTAGTGTACTCATTTCATGGTTTATTTCTAAAATCTTTAAAGTAGCATCTAGTTTCAGAAAATAGAATGAAGATTCCTTGGAGGTCTAGAAACTAGAAGAAGGAAAAGAAATCCAATGACAGTATCTTGACATCTTTAATACAGAATAATACTAATATGATAACAACAGCTACTCCTTTATTCTAAGGATTTCCATTTTAAAGGCTTGCTGTTATTAATTTTCCTTGCCTAACTCCTTTTTAATTATAATTTTTTAGCACTGTGTGCATGAGATGAATTCTATTAAATACCAAATGATTTCCCACATATCTTAGTTTGGAATCTGTCTCTTTTAATAGACAGAAATTACTTTCCCCAGAAGTGTGATACAGTAACATTGTCCAGACAGTCAAAATGAATGTCATTGTCCTTCTTCCTTATTGATGAAAAACTACTGATGCTTCTAGTCCAAGGTATAGCTAGGAAGAAATTGATAATGCATAACTAGGAAAGTTTTCTTTCCTGGGGCATGGAAAGGGTAGGGGTGTGGATCGAGTGTCCTTTCACCTTAAGGATCTGTTAGGATATCCACAAGAAACACAGTTGACATGTTTTCTCAAGAAATATTTGAGGGACGCCTGGGTGGCTCAGTCGGTTAAGCTGCTGCCTTCGGCTCAGGTCATGATCCTGGGGTCCTGGGATCGAGTCCCGCATTGGACTCCTTGCTCGACAGAGAGTCTGCTTCTCTCTCTGCCTCTGCCTGCCACTCTGCCTCCTTGTGTGCTTGCACGCTCTCTCCCCCTCCCTCTGATAAATAAATAAATAAATAAAATCTTAAAAAAAAAAAAAAAAAGAAAAGAAATATTTGAATGATTATTCCTGATCTGGGATGGCCCATATAGAATATATTGTCTTTATATCTCTAAATATTCTACAAGAGTCTGAAATCCATTCTACTCTGTGAAGTCATTTTTGTAAAGGAGATCCCAAATGAAATGAATGGCTGGGGCAATGACTTTGGGAAGGTCTAAACCAGTTCTGATGTAATGCTTCTTCCAGAAAAATCCTAGGACTTTTGCGGGTGCTTGTTTCTGGTTCCATTTCAAAATATGACAGCCTTGGGTAGACTTAATCCAAGTGGACATGATTACACAGCCCTGTTCCACATCATTAGTGAGAGTAAATGCCTCTGCCAGAATTCTGCCAACACTGTTTCTAGCCAGACATCCATTAGTAAACATTGCAGTCTTAAAATATTGGTTGGCTTCTGTGGCTTGTCTGCATAATGGAAACTAGGTCCAGATTTTTTAAAGTATCAACATGAATAATCATAGAAATGCTGTTCTCCAAGAGATATAGTTAGAAATTTGAGGCATCCAGAGTAGAATTTTGGTAAAGACCTGTTTAATTTCTTATTTTTTTTAAATTTAAAGTATTCTTAATTGAAAGTAGAAAAATATTTCTGGTTTTGTGATCATGCCAGTTAAGGAGATAATTCTTAGCTCCAACTTTCCCTTGCTCGGTATGGCTACTTTACATTCTGTATAGAGATCAGCATAATTTGGAACATCCTTCTTCCTCGTGAGTAGTTGATCATTCCAAAGTAGGTATTTCTAACAAACTGAGAGGATTTAGCTGAAATTCACATTACAGATAATTGTCATATTTTAAACATTCTTAAAAATGACAATTCTTCTAGTTAGCATACACTTCACAGTTGAAAAACACACCAACCTCTGTTCTCTCTATTGATCCCTGATGGTCCTTGAGGTGGAAAGGGAAGGCCATATCTGCCTTTTACAAGTGAGAAAACAAGCTCAAAGAAATAAAGAACTTAGCCAAGATCACAAGTACCTTAGACTGTTTTCAAGGTCAGCCTGAAGGTCAGGGATAGTATCTTCTTAGTATTCCTTGTTGAAGAAGGAAAATCTGCCAGTTGGGTGGGAAGGTTCTAGACTCTGTAAACTGCACACAAGTCCTTTGATCTCATCTAGCTCTAGGTCCCCTATGTTTTCTAGAACTCAGTAGTGATAGCTTCCTTTAGAACATGTCTAGAATGAAACGAGTTTAACCTTAAAAGATTTACTTACCACCTGCAAGTATTAAGAATCACAGCCCTCTCAGAAAGCCAAAGTGCTGAGAAGTTTTTGAGGCTATTTTACAAACCTTGACAAGGTTACTTAGGTGAACTACATTGCCTTCTCAAATGAAGGACAACAAATACATAGGGATGATAAATTGTAGAGATCACCTTAGAAGCAAAGACATCCTTGGTGGGCATTTGTAAGTAAGATACTGAACTTGCTAAGTCTCCTTCCCTAGAAAAGCCCTGTGAACATCCACATGTTCTTTTTTTGCACTCATCACAATACCCGCACCGAGAGCCGCCTAGACAGGAATGATCATCCCATACTACTTATGGAAAAGTCAAGGGTTCAGAGATCAATGGACTGATCAAGGTCTCAGAGTGAGTCATTAGGAGAGACTAACCTCAGGGCTTATTTCTTCTTCTTCTTCTTTTTTCTTGTTAAATTTTTTTTTAACGATTTTATTTATTTATTTGACAGAGAGAGAGAGAGAGAGAGATCACAAGAGGCAGAGAGGCAGGCAGAGGGTGATGGGGAAGCAGGCCCCCCCGCTGAGTAGAGAGCCCAATGTGGGGCTTGATCACAGGACCCTGAGATCATGACCTAAGCTGAAGGCAGAGGCTTAACCTACTGAGACACCCAGGTGCCCCAGGGCTTATTTACTCTTGACGATTTAAATGACTTGCTTCAGTTAATCAGAGAAAAATATTTGGAGAATGAGGACCTTTACGGGATGTTTATCAAATATGCAGGTAATGAGGATTCAGTGCTATTCCTCACTCTGCTTCCAACTAGTCATGACGTATGGACAAGTCACTTAAACAGGCTGGGCCTCATTATCATTCCTGGAGAAAGGAAGCAGATCAGGAGTTTTCCAACTTCATTCTTTTTAAAGGAAATTCTTAATGATTTAGACAGTCATTCAAAGTGCATTGTAATGTTAACAAAATTAAATGATAAAATCTGAGATGCATACAATCTACCTCCTGCTTGGTTTTCCCCACCTCCTACAGTATTCCTTGGATACAGTCTAAAAGCTATGATTTTATATAATCTGAAAGTTACTTTCTGTTCTAAAAGTTAATGTTTTATGATTGGAAGCAACTAGCTTTCAAATCTGCTACCTGCTCCCATCCCCTACGGCATCTTGGGATATAAAAGAGCTCCAGACTGGAAGTCTGGAGGAGCTGGGTGTGGATCCCTGCTCCACCCACCAATTATCTATGTCACTTTAATCAAGTTGCTTCACCTAAGTTTCTGTGTCCTCATCTATAAAATAGAAATAGTAAGGGCACCTGGGTGGCTAAGCCGATGAAGTGTCCCACTCTTGGTGTCCGCTCAGGTTGTGACCTCAGGGTCATGATCTCAGGGTAGTGAGACTGAGCCCACGTTAGGCTCCTTGCTGACACAGAGTCTGCCTAAGACTCTGTCTTCCTCTCCCTCTATCCCACCCTCTTTCTCAAGTAAATAATCTGGAAAAATAAAATAGAAATAGTAACCTTTCCCAAGAGTGCTTTGTAAACTGTAAAGGACTGAATAAATGTACAATGTCGTTAGTATTATCTTCTGTGCACAACACAGAAGGAGGAGATGGTTTTATGTTCAGAATAATGCAGAGGACCAACATGGGTTGAGCTGTTCTTTGGCAAGTTTGCCTATGAGTAGGGGTGGTATCTATCATATTTGAGCTTCATTTTCTCTGAGAGCTGAAAGCCAAGTCAGTAGAGAAAGTGTGGGCTATCGACACAGGAAATAATGAAACCAAGGAGGCATCATCGTTAAGTTTAAAGGGGAGAGCTGGGGGTGCCTGGGTGGCTCAGTGGGTTAAAGCCTCTGCCTTCAGCTCAGGTCATGATCCCAGGGTCCTGAGATTGAGCCCCGCATCGAGCCCTGCATCGGGCTCTCTGCTTAGCCGGGGGCCTGCTTCCTCCTCTCTCTCTCTCAGCCTGCCTCTCAGCCTACTTGTGATCCCTGTCAGTCAAATTAAAAAAATAAATAAAAAAAAAATAAAGAGGAGAACTATTCCCATAAACTGACCTTGATAATAGTGACCTGGCTACATTCCCCCTCTGCACAAAGCCATGACCCATTAATAATTGCCGTCATTCAATGAGTGGTGCTTACTACATGCTAGACACTGATTTTTACATGAGTTATCTCATTCAATCTTATCGGAATCCTCTGCAATGATGTTATCCCTATTTTATAGTGACAGATAACCAATAAAATGGGGGTATGATTCCTATTTTGTAACTTAGAAAGGCTAAATAATTTGCTCAGGTTCATATAACGGGCAAGTGGCAGAACCTGAACTCCGAATTCAAAACTCTAAACTGCTTGCTTGACTCTATTATCTCTCAGTTGGAAGAAATGGGTTTTCTCACTTGGCATAGAGCCAAAAGCCTCTATTCCTCTGTATGTTTGCAGTGCCTGAGTCAGCTCCATCTCTTCATTTTTACTATGGTTTTTATTCCTCCGTTCAAACGGGCTCATTCATCTTCATAAAACTTGAAGGTGGAAAGCCCCTATCAGTCATCAATGGCCCAGCCCACCCCCACCCATCTCCTGCTGGTCCTCTCTAGCATGTCTTCTGCTCAAGAGTTAGGGAATGGAGCCACATCCCTTACCTTGGGGAGTCAGTCCCATAACTAATTCATCTCTGTCAGGAAGATTTTTGTCTTATGCACATCCTCTTCAATTTTGCATTCTACCCAATTCCTTCTCTCTGTGGGCTGCACACTTCAGCTCTTCAGATCACACTGCCTAAGTCTGCCTAGGTTCTCAGCAGTGATTCTGCCTGAGTTGCCTTTTCCCCTCACACTATGGTCTGAGTATTTTTCTTATTAGCACCTGGAAGATGCTTTCCCCAGTGGACAGAAGCAGAAGTGAGCCGCAGGATGCTGGGAAAGAAAGGGAGGAGGAAGAGGAATGAGCACAAGACTTGAAACCTACTTAGTCAGCAAACCTTGGACCCAGTTCAGCCTGGACATTTAGGTGCCCCCGACTGCAGGCAGCAGAGGCATTTACTGTCCAGCTAGGCATGATTCCATGAGGATGCTGTGCCAGGCTCTAAACTTGTGCCAGCAGTTACAGAAATAAATGGAGTGCATCATCAGAAGAATGTGTGGAGCAGTGGACAGTATGTCAGCTTTGGGATTTGAAAAATCCAGTTTAAGTTATTGTTTTCCTTTTTACATAGCTATGGGGAAACAATACCTACCTACATTGTTTCTGTAAAGATTCGAGATAATGACCTGGCTTACAGTAGGCATTCAATCAATGAGTACTCTTATTTTTCAAAGCCCTGATTCTAAATAACTTGTTAGAACCACATCCTCATAACTTTCTATCTCATTTGGCACGTCTAGGCAGCTATCCTTACCTATTATTCTTCCATTCTAAATGTGCCGAAAATCAGTTTAGAGTATCTTCATATTCTGGTTTCACCCAGCATCAGCAATTCCACATGGTTCACCATGGTCTAGAAAACAGAACTCAGATATTAGCTATCAGGTACAAATCAACATTAAATATGCTTTTCAATTTTCACTTTGATGTGAACCTTCCCAATGACATGCTGAAATAGATATAGCTATCAATCTGTCGCTTTGTTACAAGTTTTGCATGTATGTTGACAATTTCTTATTTGTGTCAAGGAACCATTCCATGTGCCTGGGTGTTGGCAGTGGTATCTTAATATGCAAATAGAACCCAATTTGGACAAAATATTTCACTAAACATTCTTTTCAAATGAATGCACAAGACCTTTCTCAGCCAAAGGAAACAACCTCTCTTAGGCAACTGAAATCTACTCATTTAACAAATATTTATTGAGTGTCTACAATGTACAAAAAGGCCTTGTAGGCACTGGGATACACTGTTTGACATGGCAGGCATGCCTCTTGAAATAAATCTCCCCTCTCATGGAGCTTACATTGTAGTGGGAAATACACAATAAACAAGAAACACATAAATAAAGAAAATTAATTTGAGATAAGGATGATTGCAATGAAGAAAGAAATCAAAGTGATATACAGTGATTGGAGAAGCTTTCTGTTTATTTATACATTTACTTTTACCTTAATTTACAAATCAAAGTAATAGATGCATACAGATTTAAAAAAAAAAATCAGATCTCTCCCCCCCAAATCTAATGAACATGGAAAGGAAACGTGGGAAAGTTTTTTCTGAGGCAATAATAACTGAGCTGAGATCTGAAGTAGGAGGAGACATCTATAAGAAGGCCTGGTGAAAAGCTATCAGCAAAAGGAAATGGCAATGCAAGGGCACTGAGTGCATAGGAGCATGGTGTACAGGTCCATCAGACAGAGGAAATGACAATGTAGTTAGGGTGAATTGAAAAAAGGATTGAGAGGTAGGAGGCAAGACTGTAGACACAGAGAGAGGCCAGAGCATAAAGGCTCTTGAAGGATATAACAAGGCTATTGGCTATGTTCCAGTTACAGTGGGAGGCCATGGACAGGGTTGGATTAAGCCAGGCAGCGATACAGACTGATTCACGTTTTTTAAAAGCTGATTCTGTCTTCTGGCTAAAGGGTGGAGTATAGAAGAACAACAGTGAAAACAGGAGGCTTTTAGTAGTCCAGATGTGTGATGATGGTGGCTTAGAGCAGGATAATAATTGTAATGATGATGAAATTGAGGATTTCTTTCAGAATAATTTGTTCAGAATGTCCAGAATTTGTTGATAAATTGGATTTGGGGAGTGAGGTAAAGCAGAATAAGTCTCCTATGTTTGGACTGGAATTTTGGGGTGTATGGTGGTGCCATTTACTGAGACAGGAAAGACTGCAGGTAGAACATTTTTGGGGGAACTGGTTTTGATTTGGGAAAGTTAAGTATGACAGACCTAGGAAACAGTCACGTGGAAATGTCTAAAAGGATGACTTGCTTGTCCTCTCTCACAATGCACAACCAACTTGTGGGCTAGGCTAGAGGTATGCAAGAAAGAAGCCAGACACCCAGCTAGTCCCAGATGCCTCAGTATTCAATTTGCAATTTTTCCTAAGAATTGATTCAGGGGTTTAGGGCCCATGGTGGATACTCCTTGGATACCTATACTACATTCTAAGATGTGTCTGAATAGCTGTGGTTGGTAAAGGAAGTACTTTCCCAGAACAGAGTTAAACTTGGCCAAAAAACATTTCCAACTACATTTTCCACTTGGCATGTAGATAGAATATGGCATGGTATGAAGAAATAATACAATCTGGCTTGAAAATGTTTCTTAGGCATATACATATTAAGAAGAAAAGGTTTTTTTTTTCTCCTTCAGATTCTGGTTCATAAATTTATAGTTCTAAGAATTAGGAGGATCTTAAAGAACAGGAAATTTAGCCCCTGATCTCAGACACACAAAATACTAAGGCAGTTAATTCCCAGAAGAATCACTATTATCCATCCTATCATTATTACTACTAAATTCAGTAGTGATTTATTAATCATTACTCTATTTTTGTAATAGAGCTTTCTGCCTTTGAGAATTAGGCTTTTTCTTCAATCTCCTTACTTTATACATTCAGGTCCTCAAAACCTATTTTCAGCTAAAAAATTAAGTGTAAATAAAAAATTCAGTAGAGATAAAACATTAAAATAATTTATAATCACCTGGATGCTTCCTCATATGCAAAGTGTGCCTTGGAGTTAAAAAAAAAAAATCCCTCTCCCTGCCCTAGTGTTTAAACATCTCCCCTGGGATATCATTTTGTTTTTCTTTATTTTTAATGATTTTATTTATATATTTAATTGAGAGACAGAGAGAGGGAGTGCATGTGCATGTGTGAGTGCGGGGAGGGGCAGAGGAAAGAGAAAGAGAATCCCAAGCAGAGTATACATTGAGTCTGGAGCCCAATGCAAGGCTCTATCTCATGGCTGTGAGATCATGGCCTGAGCAGAAACCAAGAGTTGGATGCCTGACCAACTGAGCTATCCATGCACCCCTATTATTTTGCTTTTCTAACACAAAGCTGTTACTTTCTGGCCTATCTCATCTATATAAGAAAGACTAGAATTAATATGATTTTTGATGTTGCCAGGCCCTTTCAATTTATCAGATTATTTTATAATGGCCACCTCATTATATAGACTCATTCTTAAAACTATCCTCTTACTGGTTGATGGGTCTGTTACCCTTCTGGAAGCTCCCCTGAGCTAAATTCATCTATACTCTGTTCTCCCCCAAGCTGTAAATACCCTCTCCCCACCCAAGTCTATTTCCAGTCACCTCCTCTAAAGGTAGAGCAGGAATAACTGTGATACACTGAAACAAAGGAACCAAGGAAGTAGAATTTTTGAAAGCCTAGGAAGTAGCCACATCCTATAACAAAACTGAAAAATAATCACCACTGTCTACATTCAGACCAATACCACAAACTAAAAATGGGAAGGGCATTTGTTTCAATAACAATTTGCTGACAGGGTCTACCATTTCTTGTCATGAGCTATCTGTCCCATTTCTACATCAAAGTCCTGAAGGTTTTGTTTGCTAGGCCTTTCAAGGTAACATTGGAGCTGTGTTCTGTACAAAAACTAGCTCAACTCAGCTTGTGTTCTCTAAAAAAGTTAGCTCAACTCAGGTCAATTATTTCTTGCATTTGTACAAGATAACCTGATTCTCATAACTAGGCTTGTTTATTAAGAGACTTTGGAGAATCTCTCTTCTCAGCATCACTATTGCAAAACAAAGGCTGGAGATACATTACTTTTGCCTTAGTTCCTTAAATCAAGATTAAGAGTTGCACCCACCAGAAAAGAATATTCTCCTTATAGTTTAAATTGCCAACTTCAGAGAAATAATATACCAGATCCCCTTATATATTCTTGACCTACTTACTCTTTCTTCTACTTCCTCAACCAGAAGGGGCTCTACACTTCCTAACAAAGTAACATCTACATTAACACTAATGTAGAAATCAACTATAGTCTTTGATTTATTTTATGACCATCTACTCCCTTTGGTCTTCCCCCAGGACACGGTTCTTTTTAAGAATCTTACATTTCAACTGGAGAATGTAATTTTTAACAATTTTAGAAAATTTAGAACAATTATAATTTTAATAATTTTTAAACAAATTTTAACAAGTTTTATTAATTTTATATTTCAATTGGAGAATTTAAGGTAGATTTAACTTTTTAGTATACTATGTATATTCAATAATCTCTTGAAAAGCTTCAGTGCACTTACTAGAATTCTGTTTCTTTCTTCCCCCTTCCCCTTTTTTGTCTTTTCTGAGATGCAGGATTTGGCAATGTAGAAGAAAATACGTACTGATCGGGTATAGGCTAGGGAGCCAGGTAGAACCAGCTTTGTGATTTTGGTCTAATTATTCCATTTTTACTTTTGATCTAGTTATTCAGCTTTTCAGAGTTTGAGCCTGGAAATGGATATCTTATGGAATGCTATGAAGATCAAAAGAGATGTGGAATGTCTTAAGCCCAGTGCCTGATGGATTGATTACACAAGTAAAGTTTGATTGATTATAAAGTTTGTATATGTTTGTATATGTAAAGTTTCTATGGGGTCTTGGAGTTGGATACCAGTGCACAAAAACTACTGTCTCCTTATTTTCCCTGACAATAAGAATTTCTTATGGTTAAAAATACAATTTCCCTGGTCTCATTCCAGACCTGATGAATCAGAAACTCCAAGCCTTGAGAGCTAAGGAATTAAAAATTTTACAAACATTCCTTGTGATTCGTATTATCAGAAAAGTTATAGAAACACTGATATAGACTATCAGTGCCTATTATGCTCTGTAATTAAAAGCAACATTTGAAATAAAATAACATTATTTTAATAATTAGATATTTTAATGTGTGGAGCTTCATTATGCTACAGTTAAATTACACAGCTGAGTATTTTAACTGAAATTTACATCAAATATTTAAACTTCTAGTCCATCTGTCTTTTTCTCTGTAGGTTCCACAAAATAGTCAAACTTCATTCTCATTAGTGAATAAAAATGATACTGCTTTTGGCTTTAACTAATTTTAAGTAGTAATGTACAACAGTACATAAATGTCTACTATGATACTACTGTTATAATAATAATGGTCTACACCTATAAGACTTGACTTGTGAGTTAACCAGTTAGCTTTATTTTAATATGCTTTTAGTCTAAGCTTCATGGAGGCAAAGCTTGAAATATTATGCATAAAAACAGCACAAATATCCCTTCTTGCTTGAACCTACATTACTTTTTATTCTTTTTTTGGATGGGCCTCTAGCTAAGTCCACAATTTAGGTTATATTTTGTAACGTATTTTTAGATATTTGACATCCAGATACATTTAATATTTCATTCAAAGATGACGTTGTGGATGGCGACTATTCTCTCCTGGTGGTGTATGTGGCGGGGATCCAGAGGAGGGGGCAAAAGAGGAGGCAACGGTGTGTGTGTGCGGGGGGTGGATAAATCAATGTAGGAGCAGCAGCTCTTTCCATATGAAGAACCATTCAAGAAGGAGCATTTACTATCTAGTAAGAGCCAGCTACCATCCTAATTCCTGAATACAGCCACTAACTGCTCCGTTGGTTCACTATTCTCAGTTTTGCCTCTGAGCTTCTGTGATCAGCTAGAGGGGCATGGCAGTTTGTGGTGACTGGTAGACACTTTTCCTGTTTGAAAGAGCCAGGCTCTTCTTGGTTGTCCTGGGCCACAGCTACCACATAATGGTTGACACTCTATTTCAGAACCACATGTAAGTCTTCTATTTTATGTCTATGCCTACTGCATATGAATACAACACAAAAAAATGCCGATGGTTTATCTTGTCCTCAGTCACTGGTAAACCAGATATTAGACACTATCTAGAATCTCAATTATACCATCATGTATTTGATTGTAATTTGCTTTCACATGATTCTTTAGTCATTTCCTATTAAAATTATCTTTTATCTTTAACTAGTACCCTTCTACTTTTTTTCTCTACAACATAGCTCCTAGGATAAAACTATACATGTGGAAGGTCCTCAAATGTTGTTTGGAATGAGTAAAGATGAACATATTAATTCATCAGCTGCATTACAGGAGCTGGTTGGTGACTATGTCTCTTTATTTGACATATAGTGATAATGATGAAATTTTCGATAATTCAAGAAAATCTGACATGCAGTGTTTCTCGAAAGTCTGAAACTACCAGCCATGTGAAATTCTGAACATAGTCACTAATAATGATCTCATACACCAACTCATACTCCCAATGAGTTGGATTAGGAAAATACAGAAAGTACACATAAGAGTTTGAAATAAAGGATTTCAGTTACATTTATCTTTATTTTAAATCTTTTATCTCAAGTACCTTTATTCTATATAACCATCATGAATTTGTTTATATTTTCTTTGGAATTATTCTTTCTTTCTCATTGTTTAGATTTTGATATGTAGTCTTCCAAACTTGCTTTTTATGCACCTATTTTTTCCATAAAAATATGTATATACTTACTTTCTATTGTAGTAAGTATACTATCCCTTTTTATAAAGATGCTTACTGTTGATTGAATGGATGACTACTGAGGGCAAGGAGTGGAGATGGGGGAAATACCTGTAGAGAGACAAAATTTATCAGGTACTTGGAATTATTCTTCAGTCTCATAAATAAGATATGTTTGCTTTCCACTTTAATTTAAATCTATTTTGGGGTATAGACTGTATCGTTTACAACAGTATTTGTCAGACTTCAGAATACTTCATAATTATCTGAGAGCTTGTTTAAAAAAATGTTAACACCTCTCGCCACCCGCCCCTCCACCCCCCACACCTGCCTGCCAGTTTCACCCCCAGAGATTCTGATTTAATAGGTAATGAGGCATTTGTTAGTTTTAACTCCACTTCCCATTTTCATCCTAATTTTCCTTTGGAGTAATCTCCCTTTGCGTACAGTTTTAGGAAGTGTCACCTGGGCCTGGGCCTAAGACACCATCATTTGGAGACTCTATTTCAGAAATTTCCATCTAGAGCAGTAAGACAACAAAATTAGAACTAGAAATCATTATAGAGTCAGCATGAAGACCACATTGTTCCCATGTTTTGATTTTTGTTGTGGTTCTTCTAAAGTTCCCTCAGTTCCAATTTCTGGTCGATTTTGTTACTCCCTGACATCCTTCCAGTGAGTTCCTTCTTTGTCTGAGGGAGCATGAATTGGTTTATGTTGCCTGCTATGGGGAACTAAACCAATAAAGAGAATCTACATTAGCGGGGTCTAGCAACTTACATTTTTAGCAGTTTCTCCAGATGATTCTGATCCAAGTGGGTCCCTGAGCTACACGTTGAGAAACACTGTTCTATTTCTTTAGTATTCTACATAGTTCCTCGTATTGTGGTATTCATGTAGAAGGTACTCAATAAATGTGTCCTAGATGAATGAATGGATAAATGGATGGATAGATAATGGGTTCTTTGTAAAGATGACTGACCTCAGGTCTACTAGTGTTAGACTTCTGTCATATAAACGTAGGTTGATTGATGTTGCCCCTAAAGTTTTCTTGTGCGGTATATGTGCTGATTTAACTTTGCTGTAGCTGAAAACCACACAGCAGTTTAGAAAATTAGCGGGAATTCAAAAAAATTCACGTTAGAATCTTACTAAGAATGAAGAAATGAGATTTTGTAAGGTATGGCCATAGTTTTTTGTTTGTTTCTGTTTTTGTTTTTCTTTCTGGATGATGGCATAGATCTTTGCAATCTTGTATATTTCTTCAGTATGTTACACAGTAAAGAAAAATATAAGCGCATGAAAACAGCTAATTAAAATCTCCTTTTTTTGCTTAAATAGGTTGAAAAGTATGCCAGTAGCTAATGGAATTTTTCATGACTTTGACCTTCATGGCAACTTCTTCAAAAGTTGGAGTAAAGGCCATGGAATGTATGCTAAGTTTGCAGGACTTTTCCATTCATGATTTCTTCCATGTTCTAGGAAGTCTTTACAAGTAGTTTCTTTCACACAAGGATAAAGCCCTCAAAGTACTTGTGCACCCTGAAGACCCAGGCTTAGTTGATATTAATATATCTTTGGATCAGTTTGGCCATAGTTCCTTACTACTTTCTCATGTTTTTTGAGAGACAGTGTGAGCTGGTGGAACAGACACTGGCTTAAGAACCTGGACACAGAGTTTTGAGCCCTGGCTCTGCAACAGTCAAACTACAGTTTTGGATTTATTTGCCTGACTTCTCCCCCTACTTGGGCAGAGATCATGTTTTATTTGTCTTCCTATCCATACCACCTGGCACATGATTAGTTCTCAGCTAGTGTTTACTTAATGAAGCTTGAATGAATTCCTAAACTTGGGCAGCTCACAGTCTTTCTGGATTTCACATCTGCCATTTGTAAAATAGACTGGTTGTTTTCTAACACTATTTCCAGGTCCGACGTTCTGTGATTATATGATCTGTGGATACTGAAGCCAACCTCCATATGTACAATCTCACTTGTTTGGGGGCATTGAGAAATGGCATTGCATTAGTTGCTTTGTTACAAGTGGCTTCTTCATCTTTGAGTCATTCTTACTGAAAACAGTGTCAAAAAAATGCAGTGTTACTGTGTTAGCAGAGAGCAAATTGAAGAATTACCCATTCAATATTTACTTTTATAGTTTTGGCAGAGTTCTCTGTTCTATGAGAACTGTTGCGATATTTCACGTAGCTTCTTAAAGACATCCTCCATCTCAAGGAGTTGGTACTCACATGATTAGACTGACTTGGCTACATTTCAACAGATTTGTTGGTCAGCCAACAGGACTTCAGATGTCGGGGCATCTATTCGTCCATACCATATTTCTCTACTCCTTTATAGTAGAGTGACTTTTGTTTGAAGATTCTTAGGAACATAGTTCTGGGATCATCACATCGACAGTACAGAAGGTTAAAGTGGGAGGATCTAAGGTTTGTTGTAAGGGACCTCAGGGGCTGCCTAAGTGGGGTGGAGTGTATGTGTTTTGGTGGATCCTTAATTAGGCAGGACTCTGAATTCTCATTCCAGCTTCAACCATCTCAACTGAGAGCAAACCTGTTTTTGTTCATTTTAAATATGCTGATCTTCTGAATAAGTTTATTTAAAAAAATGTTCTCCTGCTAAATAACATTTTGACCTATCAATCTAGTCCAACCTCTCATTTACAGATAAAGAGGCTTATGAAGACAATGGATCTGCTCTTCAGAGAGGCCATTGGAAGAACTAGACTGGCTCTTAATTAAAAAAAAAATTTTTCAGTAAAACAAATGTCATAAGTAGAAGGTATAGGTGGAAAAACTTGCAGTAGGAGAATGCTTAATTTTTATAGTTTACAAAACACTAATACATATATGTCATTTGGTTTTCACAACAGACTTGGGAGGCAAGCAGTACAGGTATTATTAACCCTAATTTACAGATGAGGAAATTGACACTAGGGAAGTTCAAGTGGCATGCACAGGCCCTAAGTGTGAGAGTCTGGCCTACAGCTCAAGTCTTCTGACCTTGAGCTTAGTACTTTTTGTATTACACCACTATGCAGACTAAGGAATTACACCACCATGCAGACTGAAGAAAGACACATGACAAATAAATGTGTCAAGATATCTCAGAGACAGGAATCAGTAGTGGGTAGAGGACTCACACAGTCTGGTGCCTGAGGATACGATTTGGCAATTGTGTGCATTTCCCCAGAGTGGTCTTATGCTGTCATTGCTCACAGTCTGAATCATGCACATTGTTCCCACTGGGGGAACATTTGAGCATACTTCTCCATGTGCTATTTTAGCAACATCGATTTGCTAATTATGAAGACAAAATTATCTTATTAGATCATAAGGAAACCTGCCTTTTGGTTTTGTCAAGACTTTGTTCCTGCTGGTTAAAAATCTTTTGGTATTCCATAAGAACTGACCTAGTCAAAAGTTTAATGCACACCTAATAAATTTTTTTTTGGTGTTAAAGCCTAATTTTTTCTTTCATTTTCTTTCCTCCTTCCATCTTCTACTCTTACTTCAATAATCATTATTCACTGTTGAAAATGTAAAGCATCTTTTCAAGGGTAAAAAGAAGACTTAAAAGGAAATGAATTTAAACCTTACAACATAGTACTCAATATATAACAATAGATGGAAATATGGTAGAGATTAGTTATAAAAATGAGGGAAGATTTTTAAAAACCTAGGCTTTCTGGGAAAACAGCTGTGCAGTACTTTTCAGTGTAACAGATAAAGCAGTTTGAAGTTTGAGGTTAAAAGTCACGTTTGGCTAGTTTACCTTTCTTGGTACTCTAGGAAAAGGTTCTAGAGCCCTTAAAGGTATACTATTAATGAACTGTGTAAAGTGCAGGAGAATCATTTAAACCAATTTCAGAGAACAAAACCCAGTGTACTTAATTAGGCCATCTTGGAGAATATAAGCTTATTATCTGAGAAACTGCTACTGTATTCGTATGCTAGGGTTAATTAACAAGTTCCCTTTTCCTATAAAACTTGTTTGGGTGCCTTCGGCTTCGACAGGTCCGATGGAAAGAGGATCATATTTGGTGTTGGGAGTAGAAAAAGAAGATGATGCTGGAGATAAGGTCAGAACTTTCTCTTTACTTTGCCCAAGAGAGAACAACCTATGAGGACTTTAATAGATCCCCTCTGTTGGGATTCGGGAGAAGTGAGAAAGACAGAAAGCTACAGATAACAGTGGCTTGAATGAGATATAAATGCCTTTCTGTCTTTCGTAAGTGAAGTCTGGAGGTACAGAGTCCAGGGTTGGTAAGGCAATTTTATAATCATCAAGGACCCAGACTCTCTTTGACCTTGTTGCTCTCCCATCCTCAGTATGTGGCTTCTACCTAGTGGCCCACAAATACTGCGGGAGCATCAGCCATCACATTTGATTTTCAGCCCCAATGAAGAAGATAGAGATGAAGAAGGCTGCATGATCTCCCCTTAAGGAAATCTCAAAGGACAATCCGGCTAACATCTCATCAAACAGAATTTAATCACATGGACATAATCAACCACAAGGGAAGGTTTTTTGTTTTGGGTTTTCTTTTGGGGTGGCTATAAACTGAGCTAAAATCAAGGTTCCTTCAGCAAGCAAAGATGAGGGAAAGGATATGTGGGACTGACACAAGTGTTCTTTTCCTACCACGAATGCCAACCACTTGGGCTTAGGCTGCATGAGTTTGCCTGAAATCCCTTTATCATCCCAATCTGGACTAAAGTGTAAATAAATAGCTGATGTTTCTCGTCCAAGAGATGGGGAACTTGAAAGAGCTCATATCCTCCTCCTACAATTTGCTGGGAAATGCATCTTAAAATGTGGTTCAGTACTAGATGTAGGTTGCTCCTTGTGGAACTGCAAAAGAACTAAAACTCAGGATAAAACTCTATAGCATAATCATCATTTCCCTAAATACATGAAACTAAATTTAAATGTTATTAAAAATGGCAGATGGGCCAAATAACCATATTCCAAGCTGGTATGAACCTGTGTGCCCCATGAGATTTTTCTGAGGGAAAAAAAGCCCCATGCAGTTAATCTAAACAAGGAAAACATCTTCAAACATTCTGTAATTTGTTTTCTGGCAAGGACCCTGGGAATAATAGTGGAAGCCAGATAAATTTGAATAAACTGAATCTTCATTTCAAAAAGATCACGGAAGAGTCAAAGTGAAGCCCCAGATGCCATGGTTAAAAATGTTAAAACAAGATCTAAGGGTATCGAGATGACTAAACTTCAAAAAATGTTAGTTAATCATATAAAATTTGGTTACATGAAATAGAGGGAGTACTATAGTCTCAATGAATCTATTTTACAATTAATTAACAAGACATTATATTAACTTCCCTAGCCTGTTTCTGCCCCCCCCCAGATTAATCATTATTGGTTTGACAAACATTTACTGAGTGTTTACAATGTTCCAGGCATTGGGCTAAGAGCTGAATAAAACAACCTGTGTCCTCAAAGAGCTCAAAGCTTGGTAGTGGCAAGTTATTTGTAATTTTCATCCTTACCAATAACAGTACCATTGTATTCTATCATTTTAGAATTAAGAATTTGGGATTAAGGGGCGCCTGGGTGGCTCAGTCAGTTAAGTGACTGCCTTTGGCTCATGTCATGATCCTGGAATCCGGGGATCAAGTCCTATATCGGGCTCCCTGCTCAGAGGGGAGTCTGCTTCTCCCTCTCACCCTCCCCCCTCTCCTGCTTGTTCTCTCACTCTCTCTCATGAATGAACAAAATCTTTAAAAATAAATAAATAAAATGAGTTGACATTTAAAAACTGGGAAATTGTACAAAGATAGTAAAAAAGAAAAAAAGAATTTGGGATTAAGAGACATGGCTGGTCCATCAAGAACAAAATGAAAGAGCTTAGGCACTTAGCACTCAGAAAACATCCATTTGAAGTTCAGCCCTGTCACTTATTACCTGTGCCCTGGAGCAGATCACTTAATCTTTCTTAATTTCGGCTTCTTCCTCTGAAAACTGAGGATGTCTCAGGATTGTTCCGAAGATCAAATGATAAAATGTAAATGTTGTGCTTGGCCATAAAAGGTACTCAAAAGCTGGTTGTAATTATTATAATTATTATTAATTATTACACTATTTTCAAGGGTGAATTGGTTCTACAAAATGCTTTGGAGAATGAACATAATTTCATGCATACATGAAGATATATATATATTTTTGTCTAGCCAACATATGCACACATTTAAGAGTAATATGAATTGTTTTATATTATGAAATATCTCTTATGTTTACTTAACATTTAAAAAAAAAGATTTTATTTACTTATTTGAAAGAAAGTAGATGTGAGATATAGAGCACAAGTAGGGGTAGGGGCAGAGGGAGAGACATGCAGACTCCCTGCTGAGCAGGGAGCTTGAAGCGGGGCTCGATTCCAGGTCCCTGAGATAATGACCTGAACTCAAGAGAGATGCTTAACTGACTGAAACACCCAGGTGCCCCTACTTTACATTTTTTGATGGAAAATATATTCACTGTATATTTTCTCACTTATATATTCACTCACTTTACTCAGTGAGATGGGTGTTTTTAAAACATTACAACTATCCTTCAAAGTAGTATCATTATTATCATCCCTATTTTACAGATGAGATAACTGAGGCATAGATAGGTTAAGAACTTGCCCAAGGTGACTTACAACTAAGTAGCAAAGTTGGGATGTCAACCCAGTTACCAAGTCTCCAGAGTCTGTACACTGTGTCACTACAAGTAACTTAATTCTTTAACCCATGAATCCTAGATGGGACTAGAAAGAACTTCCCAACATTTAGTGATTGACTTTTGGCACAGTAGTACAACCAACCCTGCCACCCACGCAAGATGGCCCTGACTTAAGCCCTGTGTTTTAGAAGGCCCCACATATAAGAAACACAAAAAATAAATCTATTAAATAGCATATGGGCACGTCTGGCACTTGAGATCTGGTGCTAAGCACTGGCTCATGTGTTCTTAAACAACTACTTTCTTGCTTAACTGCATTCAGGCCTCAGGGCAATGCTTCTTTACATCTCTTGTCATATGTCCTTGAGTTAAAATGCACCTGTGCCTAAATGCTGTGAAGTCTAATGGATGTACTACCACCAAATTTGGAGATGAGCACCAGCAGTTTGGGTGGATTTGAATAGCAGAAGCAGCTAGAGAGAAGAAAAGACTAACTTTTCATTTCCTTCCTCTTAGCATGCGCGAAAGAGATTTTTACAGAGTGTGGTATCATTTTTCATTGTATCCAGCACCCATTTTCTTGCTTTTCTTCACATTTTGTGTTTTCAGAAGTACTCATGAGTTAGTATATTATTTGCAATAATTAAACAAGATTGCTGAGAGACAGTCTGCAATATAAAATATTTCATGCTGCTCTTGAATGTGTGCACATGTAGGCTAGACATAACACAATATGCATGAAGCATGATATCAATTCTTCCCTTAGGCCAGTAGACAGTCAATGCAAGGAACAAGAATAGTTTTGATTTTATTAAAATATTTAAATAGAGGGGTGCCTGGGTGGCTCAGTTGGTTAAGCACTTTACTCTTGATTTTGGCTTAGGTCATGATCTCAGGGTCGTGAGATTAAGACCTGCATCAAGCTCTGTGCTTAGCGTGCAGTTGGCTTGATATCCTCTCTCTCTCCCTCTCCCTCTGCCTCTTCCCCTCTGTTTGCATGCTCTCTAAAACAAATAAATATCTTTAAAAAAATTTTAAATAGATGGAAATAAATTTAAAATTCTTTCTATAACTTTGAGCTAAAATTTTGATACTCAATAATTATAATTTATTTTTTCCTTTTCAATTTTAACAATTTGAATCCTTTAGAAAAGTCATTTTTAAACATAAAAAATATTTATTCCAGTTTTATTGATATATAACTGGTATATAACATTGCCTATGTTTAAGGTATACAACACAATGGTTTGATAAATGTACATATATACACAATGTACATATATTACCACAATGAATTTAATCAACATCCATTACCTCACATAGTTACAAATTTATTTTTCTTGTGATGAGAACTTTAAGATCTACTCTCTTAGCAACTTTTAAATATACAATACAGTATTATTAACTATAATCACCATGTTATACATGATATCCCCAGAACTTATATATCTTATACCTAGAAGTTTGTACTTTTGACCACCTACACCCAAAAATAATGTAATTTTTCAGTTTTTTATATTTACTTTACATTTTTTTGATGGAAAATACATTCACAATTTGAATATTTTGACTATAATTACATTTGTTTTTTAATCTTTTAGAGAATTAAGAATGAGCACAAGTTTAGGCCAAGACAGAATCAGAAAATATGAAAGTGAAATTCAGAAAAGAAAAAATATCTGTCAAGGTAGAAGGATAGGACATACTTTTTCACACAAAGTTTGAGAGCTTGATATGTAACTTTTAAATATGTAGACACATGATATGGGGGCCTCTGTGTATGGCCTCGTTCCACCTCCACATTGTTAGGGGTGGGACTTTCCAGCAGAGTTTACACACAGTTGCCAAAGCAAGCTCTTTTTGGCCTAACTGGTATTTTAGCCTGTCTAAAATAACATAATTAGATCAGTATCTTCCCAAATAGACTCACAAATTAAGAAACTGGGAAAGCAAATTAATACCAAAAAATCGAGAACATTTCTGAAATATGAATAACTTGAAGACTGCATGATGGATTTAGGTGTTTTAAGTATGACATGATTTCCATTAGGAAAATAGTCCACGTGGAAAATGTATTATGTTCTAAAATAAAGAATGATTTCGGACACAAAATAATCTTCAAGGAGGAAAATCACGTTAAATAGGTTTTCTTAAAGAGAAAACCTATTGACTTGGTCAGTCAATAAATGTGTAGTGATGCTTGGGGCGCCTGGGTGGCTCAGTGGGTTAAGCCTCTACCTTCGGCTCAGGTCATGATCCCAGGGGCCTGGGATTGAGTCCCGCATAGGGCTCTCTGCTCAGCAGGGAGCCTGCTTCTCCTCTTCTCTCTGTCTGTCTCTCTGCCTATTTGTGATCTCTCTCTCTGTCAAATAAATAAATAAAATCTTTAAAAAAAAAATGTGTAGTGATGCTCATGTAATGTACCCCAACATGGTTAGACAACATTGAGAGGAGGGTGTTTACAATCTAATTGAAGAGATAAATGATGGGGCGCCTGGGTGGCTCAGTGGGTTAAAGCCTCTGCCTTCAGCTCAGGTCATGATCTTAGGGTCCTGGCATCGAGCCCCACATCGGGCTCTCTGCTCAGCGGGGAGCTTGCTTCCTTCTCTCTCTCTCTGCCTGCTTCTCTGCCTACTTGTGATCTCTGTCTGTCAAATGAATAAATAAAATCTTTAAAAAAAAAAAAGAGATAAATGATATATACTTGGAACAATTAGAGAATAGATCATAAAAACTGTGAACTGTGGGGTACAAACAACTATTATGGAGCATCAAAGTAGAGAAGGACTGATGTGATCTTGAATCATCTGACGGGTAGAGCTTCATAGAGTGGCACTGGAATGAGGCCCATAATATAATCCCTGGAATGTGTCTGCCTCATGACCCTGAGAGTGAGGGCCTTCTTAAATTTTGTGCCCCTGGTTCCTCTTTGACCTACACTAGTCCTGGCCCTGGCCAAGCACATTAATTTCTTTTTCCTGAAGTCACTAGGGAGAGGAAGTATGGAGGCAAAGAAGAGGCCAGATGTGTTACTCTAGTAGATGTCTCTACACATAGACAGAGGCTAAGGGAAAGGCTCCTTTCCCTAGAAAAGGTCATGGAAGTAGTTTCCTGCCAAGACTATACAACCAGTAGAGGCTAGATCCCAGGACTCCTGATTCCTGTTCATAAAAAAGATGATATGATGCAGCTTTGAGTAATCAAAATGTCTCCTAGAGCACTCAATTAACCAAGTACTTTATTATCACTACTATTATCATCATTATTTTGCCTTCATGACTCTTGTAGGTGACTTAAGTAAATTACATATTTAAACTATATAAAAACTCATATAGTGTGTAGTAGAATGAATGGTGACCCTTCAAGAAGATAAGTCCATATCCTGGAGACTGTGAAAGTGAACTTATTTGGGAAAAAAACTCTTTGCAGATGTAATTGTATTAAGGATCTGGACACGAGATCAATCTTGACTCTCTGCATAGGTTCTAAGTCTGGATAAGTATCCTTGTAAGAGACACACAAAGGAGAGACAGACACACAGAAAAGAGAAGGTCATTTGAAAATGGAGGCAGAGAGAAAACAGTATGGAAGTTCTTCAAAAAGTTGAAAACAGATCTACCCCATAGGGTAGTTTATTATTAATGGTTATAGCAGCAAAGTCCACAGTAGCCAAACTACGGAAAGAGCCTAGATGTTCACCAACAGATGAATGGATAAAGAAGATGTGATATATATATATAAAATATATATATTATGCAGCCATCAAAAAAACCACCCCAGGGGTGCCTGGGTGACTCAGTGGATTAAAGCCTCTGCCTTTGGCTCAGGTCGTGATCTTGGGATCCTGGGATTGAGCCCCGCGTCGGGGAGCCTGCTTCCCTTCCTCTCTCTCTTTACCTGCCTCTCTGCCTACTTGTGATCTCTGTCAAATAAATAAAATCTTTAAAAAAAAACAACCCAAATTATCTTGCCATTGCAATGATGTGGATGGAAGTAGAGGGTATTATGCTAAGTGAAATAAGTTGATCAGAGAAGACAATTATCATATGATCTCACCAATATGAGGAATTTGAGAAACAAGACAGAGGATCATAAGGGAAGAGAGGGAAAAATGAAACAAGACAAAACCAGAGAGGGAGACAAGCCATAAGAGACTTTTAACTTCAGGAAACAAAACTGAGGGTTGCTGGAAGGGACAGGGGTGGACGGGATAGGGGTGCCTGGGGATGAACACTGGGGAGATTATGTGCTACAGTGAGCACTGTGAATTGTTTAAGACTGATGATTCACGGACCTGTACCCCTGAAGCAAATAATACATTGTATGTTAATAAAAAGAAAAAAAATGGAGGCAGAGAATGGAGTTATGCAGTCATAAGCCAAGGAACACTTAGAGCCACCAGAAACTGAAAGAGGCAAGTGAGGATTCTCCCTTAGAGTTTTTGGAGGGAGTACAGCCTAGTCAACACCTAGATTTCAGACACCTGGTTTCCAGAACCATAGAAGAATATGTTTTAGGCCACCAGATTTGTAGTAATTTGTTACAGAAGACCTAGGAAAACTAATACAAGGGCATATATATATTTTATAAGCCCTGTATTAGTTATCTATTATCCCAAAATGTAGAGGCTTTAAAGCATCTCACGCAGTTTCTGTGCGTCAGGAATTTGGAAACACTTTAGCTGGGTAGTTCTGGCTCAGGGTCTCTCCTGAGTTTGCAATCAAGATGTTGGTCAGGGCTTCTGAAGGCTTGG
Source organism: Mustela nigripes (assembly GCF_022355385.1). Lineage (NCBI taxonomy): Eukaryota > Metazoa > Chordata > Mammalia > Carnivora > Mustelidae > Mustela > Mustela nigripes. Next base: position 60,998,585 of record NC_081557.1, on the reverse strand, counting down.
CTGTGGTGCCAGACAGAGGATCTGCTTCCAAGATGGCCCACTCACAAGGCTGACAAGTTAATGCAGGCTGGTGGCAACAGGCCTAAGTTCTTTGCTACGTGGACCTTCTGCTGGAGTTTGAGTGTTCTCATAACATGGTGGCTGACTTCTGCCAGTGTGAGAGAGCTGAGAGAGAGTAAAGTGGAAGCTTCAGTATTTTTTACACTTTATGTGCTGACAGGTCACATACCATCACTTCCCCAATAGTCTATTGGTTATACAGGTCATTCTGAAAGGAGATTATACAAGGGCACAAAATCTAGAAGGTGAGGATCTCTGAAGTCCATCTTGGAAGCTGGTTAGCACAGGTCACAGATTTTTCAGGGTACACAGAGAGCCAGAATATTTTCTACACAGTCACCTGAACCATGTATATTTGCAGCCATAATGCTCAACTAAAAAATGCTTTCTGCAGTGATGAACTTGAGTTATTACAAGTTGTTCAAGTATTCAGATCCATTTACTTTCATATTTTAGGCTGAGCCATATGAAATTTTTTGTTTTTGTGAGTAAATAATTATCCAAGTTGAGTGATTTTCTGATTTCAACCTACTACTTATAAAGGTGGAACTATGAGGCAAAATACCTTAGATTAATTTTTAAGAAGTTATAAATAAAAGCCACTTTTCTTTCATATCATTAGTTAATCATAAGTTTCAATGAATTAGAATAAACTATCCTTCAAGCACTCTGGTTATCTGAAGTGTTACGATAACTTTGATGTTCCCATAAAGTTTTTAAGAACCAACGGATCTGTGAGGGCAATGTATCAGTGTGATTTTATGAAAGTAATTTAACATCCCTGGGGCCAATTTCCTTTATCCAAAAATGAAAGAATTTGATTAGATGCCATCTAAGTAGACTTACTGTGTAAAATTTTCTGAAAAAAAGATTTTAGTTATTTTTTTGTCAGAGAGAACGAGCACGCACAAGCAGGGGGAGCAGCAGGCAGAAGAAGCAGGCTCCCTGCTGAGCAAGGAGCCTGACACAGGACTCGATTCCAGGACCCTGGGATCATGACCTGAGTCAAAGGCAGACGCTTAACTGACTGAGCCACCCACGTGTCCCTGTGCAAAATTTTTTAACATGTTATGCTGTGTGTGAGCCACTAGCAGTTTCTTTCTTCAACTCATGGTAAGAAAAACTGCATATTTAATTGAGTTGTAGAAAAATATCTTTAACCAGATATGCTTATTCATTAGCATACATTATTTATAGTTAAACGCAAGGTCCATCATGTTTTTGAGTTGTCCAGAAAATCTTCCTTTCTCCTTTGTTCTCTAGAAAGCATAGACTGCCCTTCAGTAAATCAATTTTCTTAATTTGACTTGCTATATTTGACAACATTTTTTGGGTTCACATATTTTTTCTTGTGCCAAGTACTGCATTTTTCATTTCCCACAGAATCAGGACAAACTGTACATCCCCTGCTGTGTCCAGGGCAGATCTGGCTAAATGTCAACTATGTTAATTGGTATAGAGAAAACAGCAGCCCTATTTTTATCTGATTAAAAATCCCCACAAACATTCTCCTCTAAAATAAAGCTATGTCAGTACAAAGTGATTTAATTATAATATAAAGTTTGGCAGATGTGTCCCTCTTGCCTTCATTTTACTGTAGCATGCAGAAATGCAACTGTTTCCTGGAATCTTTCAGTATCTAAGATTTTAATTCCACTTTTGGAGGTTTGGAATTTGGTACTCAAAACTTACTCTGGACTGCCAACTGGAATAAAATATCTTTGCTTTGAAGTGACATTTTTAAACGGAAAATTTACAGAACACTCTATAGGACTTTATTGAAAAGGTAGTTTGAAATATTTTATTCCACTTTTGAAAAGTCTCCATCTTAACAATTGCCCCAGGATGAGCAGATTATGTAATATAATTGCTTTAGTTAATTGGGGTGTGGGAGGTGTGGGTGTAAAAGAATAAAAGGTAATGAACTTTGATAAATTTATATGAGCAATAACAAGATACCTGTGAAAACTTAATTTTATCAGAGTGACTGTATCTTCAGTGCTCTTTCAAAATTGTATGCTGCCTCTTTAATGTTGGAATTCCTCAGGATTCCATCTCACTCCGGGGAGCTTACTCCCAGGTTAACTTCATATACTCCATGATTTGCCAACTACTTATACACTCATATTGTTTGGATCTGTAGCGCTAGTTTATCGAAAGTCATATTAATATCCTTTGGTATACTGGACAGCTCCATTTGGGTATCTCCTGAGTACCCCAAAGCAGTATGTCCAGTCTTCTGGTTTCTTGTCCCATCGCAACACTCCAATGTAACAAGCAGAAAGCTGGACCAACTGAGAAATCATCTCTTTTTATAACTGTCTGAGAAGTGAGGTCAGAGGGTAAATCTTCCAGTTTAGACTAAAGAATGACCAAAGGAAGGGGGACTGAGAAATGAAGCAACCATCCTACTGATACGCAACATAAACAATTCAAGCTCTTATTGTTTTAACACCAGCTTTAGACTCGTGTGTTACCAGACCACAAACTGATTTAACTGTAACTGTGCTCAGACTCATATGTTCTAGTAATTGTAGGGTGTTTGCTCCCCCCCAAAACTGGCAGGACAGGTGAACACAGAGAATCACAATTTACAAGGGCAGAACCCACAAGAAACCATCACAGAAACCAGTCCCAGGGTGCAGAAACCTGAACTGTAACTGACAAATTGCTGGAGGCTCAGTGTGGACAAGGTATGGGGGAGGTTCCCACACTTTTGCTAGTTCAACCTCTGGGAGCTCTACCATACCATCTTAGTAAAGACTAGAGAAAATTCCTTGGTGTTTCCAGCAGGAGAAGGTGGAAGGGACTGTTTCAATATATGCCAGAGCATTCTGTTCTTAGGAGGAGAAACTACTTCAGAGATTAATCTGCTGCAGTTTTATAAGAGGCTAAACTACTGGGGAGAAAAAAAAAAAAAAACAAAGACAACTCCAGCCCCCTCTGTTTACCTTGTTCCATCTAAGGAAGAAAAAACCAAACCAAACCAAACCAAAAGCAATACTAAGGAGCAACGTATTGAATAGGAAAAGATATTTGCAAATGATATATCTGATAAGGGATTAAAATCTAATATAGAAAGAATTTATACATCTTAACACCAAAAAAAAAAAACCCCAAATAATCTGATTAAAAATCAGCAGAGGATGGCGCCTGGGTGGCTCAGTGGGTTAAGCCGCTGCCTTCGGCTCAGGTCATGATCTCAGGGTCCTGGAATCGAGTCCCACATGAGGCTCTCTGCTCAGCAGGGAGCCTGCTTCCCTCTCTCTCTCTCTGCCTGCCTCTCTGCCTACTTGTGATCTCTGTCTGTCAAATAAATAAATAAAATCTTAAAAAAAAAAAATCGGCAGAGGACCCAAAAAGACATTTTTCCAAAGAAAACATACATACAGATGGCTAACAGATACCTGAAAAGATGTTCAACATCACTAATCATCAGGGAAATGCAAATCAAAACCACAAGATATCATTTGCAGTGAATGGCTAGTGAGATTGGCTAGTATAAGAAAGACAAGAATCACAAGTATTAGTAAGGATGTAGAGAAAAGGGAACCCTGGTGCACTGTTGGTGGGAATGCAAACTGGTGCAGCCACTGTGGAAGACAGTATGGAGGTTCCTCAAAAAATTAAAAATAGAAATACCACACAATCCATTAATTTCAATACTAGGTAAAAAATGAATATACTACTTCAAAAAGACACATGTACTCCTATGTTTACTGCAACATCATTTGCAATAGCCAAGTATGGAAACAACCAAAGTGTCCATCGACAAATGAATAAAGAAGACATGGTATATATACACAACAGAATATAGTCAGTCATAAAAAAGAATGGAATTGTGCCATTTGTGACAACATGGATGGACCTAGAGGGCATTATGCTAAGTGAAATAAGTCAGACAGAGAAAGACAAATACCACATGATTTTACTTATACGTGGAATCTAAAAAATAAAACAAGTGAACAAACAAACAAAAGAAGAAAGACCCTCTCTAAATATAAAGAACAAATTGATGGTTACCAGAGGGGAGGAATGTGGGGGGATGGGCAAGATGGGTGAAGGGGAATGGGAGGTACAGGATTTCCAGTTATGGAATGTAGAGGTCACAGGGATGAAAGGTATGGCATAGGGAATATAGTCAATGGTAATGTAATAGCATGGTATGGTGACAGATGGTAGGATGGTCGCTACACTTGTGGCAAGCATATCATAAAAATAGAGTTGGAGAAGCACTATGTTGTACACATAGTACATGGTAACTAATGTAACATTATGTACCAACTACACTTCAATAAAATACAACAACAACAACTGGGAAGCACTGGTGAATTTCACAATCTATGGGCACAAGCTCACCCAAAGACAGAATGAAACACAGCACTACTAAAAAAGCCTATTGATCATAAAAACTGGATTTGTTAAAGTTGCTGATAAGGGGAAGCATCCCCTTATATCAATAATATCTCAAAAGCAGGTAGTTAGGGAAAGATACGGGATTTGGGAGGGGATTGGTATTAATCATAGGGTGTCTTTATAGTAGATGTTATTAGCTTGCGGAGGGATTTGATAAGAACTTATAAACTAAGTGAATTACTAGAACATATGAGTCTGAGCACAGTTACTGTTAAATCAGTTTGTGATCTTGTAACACATGAGTCTAACGCTGGTGTTAAAACAATAAGAGCTTGAATTGTTTGTGTTACGTATCAATAGGACAGTTGATCGTTTTTAATTTTTGCTTCATTTCTCAGTCCCCCTTCCTTTGGTCATTCTTTAGTCTAAACTGGAAGAAAGACCATTATTTTTCTGGGAGGATGATCAATTCAGATCTGCACTGCTATTTAATAAGTCTCAGTAACGTATTGAGATTTTCATAGTAGTCCTATTATCCTCTGTAAATATCAGGTCTTCTTATTCTTTTTGTTGGATAATCATTTGTAAATCATCTAGTGTAGCAGTGGCTGTGCAGCAGAATTTTAAGACTCTAAAGATCATATATCTGGTAACTGCAATGCAGACAGACACTAAGACAAAAATGATTGGAGTTTACAAGGCATTTCAAAGGTACATTCCTAGATTTTAAAAACTAGACAATGGATAAATAATTGTTGTATCACTGTATCATTACATCTTAACTAATATAGCACCCATGTTAACTATACTGGAAATTAAAAAAAAAATTGAGACATAATATTCCTTATCTAAACAAGTTTCTTTTTTCCTTTAATTTGGTAGGGTTTGTTCAACCATGTCCTATGTCCAGTAATTTTCAAGGATACAGATCTTGGGAATACTATGTATTTAATAAAGGAAAACCATGTACACCAATAATCTAGGACCTTAATCCAGAAGAGGGGAAAGGAAATAGCCAAGAGGATAAAGATGAAAAGCCAAGGGGATATGCGTATGTAGAAGAACACTGCAATCAGCGGATTCTTGTTCCAGTGGTATTGGTTAGAAACAGCCTACGTCATACGATCATCAGCTTGTTCCAAAGATCTAGGGCTACCTATCCATTCTCATGGGACATCTACCTCTAGATATTATCTAGAGTCCTCAACATGCCCCTCACGATCTAGCCACATTCCTGAGCTCATCTCCTAGTTCTCTTTCTCTTCTTCACTCTTTGTCTCGCTACACTGGCCCTGCTGTTCTGCAAACAAGTTAATCTTGTTCCTGCCTGAGAGCCATTGTACTTATTGTTCCTTCTCTGCAAAATGATATTCTCCCCAATATTTGCATTGCTGACTCCCACAATCCACTCAAGTCACATGTTATCTCTTTAGAAAAACTTGCCCTTGTCATCCAATTAAAGTCCTCTGTCATTCTTGATTCTTTTACCCTGTTTAAATTTTCTTCACAGCTCTCTTCACTCTGTTTATTATATGCCCTCTTAAATGTATATACTGTTCCAGAAGGCAGAAGACTTTTCTATTGTGTTCACTTACGTGTTTTCAGGACCTAGTACACTATCTGGCATATATAGGTGCTTGCTAATTACTTGCTGATCAAATGAATAAATAAAAACCTCACACATACCATGTTTTGGTCATATAAAACTATCTGCAGTTGGGGCATCTAGATGACTCGGTCAGTTAAGCATCCAGTCCAACTCTTGATCTCAGCTCAGGTCTTGATCTCAGGGTTGTGAGTTCACGCCCCACATTGGGCTCCCTGCTGGGTGCGGAGCCTGCTTAAAAAACAATAGTAACAAACTATTTGCTGGCCTCAAATGACTTCTCTTTTTGCATATGCGATTTTCCTTTGCCTGGAATAACTTCTGATTCCCTCACAATTCCTGATCATCCTTCAAGACTCCACTTATGTGTCACTGCCCCTAACAAACCTTAATTGATCCCTACAGGAAAAACTAAATGCCCTTTTACTCCATTTTTATAGTAGTCTATGTATATCTCTATCATATTACTTAATACATTCTGTTAATATTTTGTCTAATTGACCTCTGTATCCTGGGAATCTAGCAGACTGCATTGCCCATAATGAATTCTGAATAAATGTTGAATGATTTTATTTACTGAGTGACAACATTTATTGGGTGTCAAACATTTTATTAGTGTTTTACAGACATTATTTTAATCCTGATAAGAAATAGGTACTATTTAAAATGGGTACTATTTCTCCATGTTTTATTTTTAAGGAAACTGATTAACTTGTCCAGAGTTATGAACCTAAGTGTGTCTAACTCCAAATCCATTTCTTCTCCCATTGTCTTAAATGAATTACCAAATCTCCTTTAGATCATTGATATATATCAACCAAAACTCAGTATCCTAATTTTAACATTAAAACCATTCTTATTTTAGTTCAGTGTTGCATATTCTAATACATTTGTACTTTATTCAGCCTCTTTAGACTGCAAAGAAGGGACCCCAGGTATCTTAATAGCTCAGGTATCATATTTTTATTCTGCTTCATAATTAATGGGTTTTGATGATGATTCAGGGTTAAGGTTTGGTTAATCTTCCTTTTTAAGGGAAGGATGGCACTTAAAAACTAATCTACACATCATTTTTCAACAGGTATATAAGGTCAAAATACATTGTAAGTCATATTGAAATTGTAAAATTAATACACCCTAAAGAAAGGAAAATGTGGCAGGAATAAGTTAAAGTAAGAGAGCATCTTATATGTGAAAGAAACTGGAGGTCACCGTGGTTATTTGCTTTTTCAGCATGCTAGGTAAAGCAGTCATTATTAAAGCCTGTATGAAACGTTTTTGAAATTTTTATTTTAAAAAAGATTTAATTTATTATTATTTTTTTATTTTTTTTATTTTTTAAGATTTTATTTATTTATTTGACAGAGATCACAAGTAGTCGGAGAGGCAGGCAGAGAGAGAGAGAGAGGGAAGCAGGCTCCCCGCTGAGCAGAGAGCCCGATGCGGGACTCGATCCCAGGACCCCGAGTTCATGACCTGAGCCGAAGGCAGCAGCCTAACCCACTGAGCCACCCAGGCGCCCAAAAAGATTTAATTTATTTATTTGAGAGAAGGAGCATGCAAGTGAGGGGGAGCAGCAGAAGGAGAGGGAGAAGCAGACTCTCCCTTAAGCAGGGAGCCGGACAGGGGGCTCGATCTCAGGACACTGAGATCAGGACCTGAGCTGAAGGCAGGTGTTTAACTAACTGAGCCATCCAGGTGCCCCCTTTTATGAAATTTTTAACAGTACATGAAATAGTATCATGAGAAACTTAAGCAGTGAGAGTTTAAACTTAAAAGTCAGAGAGACCTGAGATCTATTCCTAGTTCCCCACCTAACAGCTGAGCAAATTTAAGCAAATTACTTAACTCTTCCTAAGCCTCAATTTCTCTTCACCAGCAAAATGAAGAGAAGTATATTAGGCATGGTAGCTAATTACTATAAAATACAGCATCATAATTTCAGAGGCATAATTTAATAAAACAAGTAAAATCCAACACAGGTGTTCCTCGCCATGTTTGGATGACATTTCCACAAGGATCAATTTGGGGCCTTAGGCTTCTTGCATTTTGTGGTTTTGACTTCCTCTAAATTCTTTGAAGTTTTCATTCAGCTGGTAAGTATGGAAAGAAAGAGAATATGGAGGGGCCCCTGAGTGGCTCAGTGGGTTAAATCCTCTGCCTTCGGCTCAGGTCATGATCCTGGGGTCCTGGGATGGAGCCCCCCCCCAACCCCCCGCCCCGCATCGGGCTCTCTGCTCAGCAGGGAGCCTGCTTCCTCCTCTCTCTCTGCCTGCCTCTCTGCCTACTTGTGATCTCTGTCTGTCAAATAAATAAATAAATAAATAAATAAATAAATAAATAAAAGAAAGAGAATATGGAGCGTGTGTAGGATGTTCTAGAGGTTCCGTGGGCCAAGCCTTAAATGGGTTTCATCATTTCTATTCACATTCCACTGGACAGAAATCAGTCACATGACCCTGACTGATCAGGAAGGAGGCTGGGAAGTATAAGGTGTGTTGTGAAGTAAAGGAAACAGACTTTGGGGAACACAAAGTTGTCTCTACTAAGGTCATGAGGTTGTTTTAGGGTTTAATTGAGATAATGCATGTATGTAATGTGCTTAGCACAGGGTATGCCACCTACAAAGTTATATGTTCTTATTATTATCACAAGTATGTATGCTGAGAATGTAAATAAGGATCCCACAGTTAGAAGTGGAGTATTTGCTTGGAGGTCCTAGTAAGAGAACTCAGATACATTTAAAGGAAAGTCCTGACCTTTTAAAGGTTATGATCTTTAATTCATTTGGCGGCATCAGAAGATATAAACAGACAGATAAGGGAAGAAGCGGATGCCAAGGTGTTATCAGCTTAGCTAACAGAATATCAAAATATCGTAATTTAAACAACTCTGATTTCCAAGAAGAGTGGGAATACAATAAACTGCTAGATTGTTTGGCTTTGGGAATGAGCATAAGTGAAGTAGTAAGGAGTAAAAATTCTAGTTCATTCTGTTTTCCATATTCTCTTTCTCTATTACTATCTTACTTCAAAGTTTAGACCTCTTCAAGATTCTTCAGGAGCAGTAAGTTTTCTTCACCTCACTTATTTCTCTTCTGCTGCCACTTAAAATATTGTAAGCTCTAAGAATAGAGACCAAACTTCTCTTACACATTATTGTATCTTTGAATCTAGCAATACCTAGTATGGAGTATGCAGGCAAGAAGAATTTGTTGAATAAATGTCATTTGTATTGGTAGATGCTTCACGTTTTGGTGAAAGGGTATAAATAAAGTTAATGGAAAGACAAGTTTTTAAATCTTGCTTATGCCACTATAGTATCTGTGGAATTCTGGTACTTCTTAAACTTAACTATTTTTTTTTTAAATATAGAAAAATTATATAAGCACTTGACTCCTAAAACTTGTTCTTTCCCCTTATATTAAATGGTACAATCCATTTTAGAGTTATAGTAATGAGAATTAAATTTATAAGTGTTCCAAACACATAGAAGACACTAAAAAATGTTTTAAATGGTTTCCATTTCCCCCTGGACACCAACCTCCATACACCATACTTTGTCATTTGAGAGCCTTGGAAAGATCAAGTGCTATTCAAATTTTTCCCTCTGTCTTTGTTTCTATTCATTTGTAATTAAAGTACATAGACCTTTAAGTTGGCAATCAAAGTAAAGAGCTTATCAGTTCCCAAAGGGCTGATGAGTTCATTGTTAAAATAGTATATAGCACCTAGAACAATGCCTGACACACAGTGGGTGTTCAATACATATATTTTTGTGAATGAACTAATACTGAAATAAAGATGATCCTTCAGATGGATAATTACAGAATGGGCATGCTGTAAGTGTGAAAAAGTGGGCAGGTTTTATCCAATGAGAGGTTTGTAGTAGTGTTTCCAAATAGGTGACTTCTATGTGTTTTCATTCATTTATTCATTCATTCATTCAACTAGCATTCTACTGTGTGTCTACTATGTATCAGCCACAATATTAACAAGAAGATATCTCTGTCCTCATGCTAGCATAATAAAACAATTATAAAAATAATTAGTAGGAGGATGTGTAAGATACTACATGAGTAACAGAAATAAACTGCTGACTACTTACGAGGGTGTGAACCAGAATGGCATACCCAGTAGTGTGACACTAACTGGACTAAATGTGGAGGACTGGAGAGAGATAAGGCTCAACAAACTATACTTAGGTAGGGGCTAGATCATGAAAGGCTTTATATGTCAAACTGAGAGTCCTAAATTTTATCCTCTAGAGTAGTGCATGGGGTGCTACGAAGGTTTTAATACAAAGAAAAGATTCATATTTTAGGTTCAGAAAGATCTGGATTGGACAGTTGAGGTATGAGAAAGAGAGAGAGAAATCAGCTAAGAAGTTATTAGAATAGTCTACATGGGAAAGAGATCAAAAATGATAATAAAGCTAGAACTAAGGCAATAGATATGATGTTAGAAAGAAAATGGGTTTGAGGGATATAACTAGATTAGGCTGGGTAAGAGAAATAAGAGAGAAGGAGGGCTAAGAATAAGTCATGGTTTTCTGACTTGGACTTCTGGGCAGGTGGTGAGGCCATTCCTGGAATAAAGAACAAAGATGATGATCTGCATGGACGAGGGATATGGAATGGGCAGGGACAAGAGAAATCATTTTTGGCTATACTGAGCTTGAAGCATCCGTGAGACAAGTAAAGATATTTCTTTAACAGACCAAGGAAAGAGAAAAAAAAAAGAAACAGACCAAGGAAAGTAGAACACACAGAAAACTTAAGGATATAGGACAGGGCAGGTAGGCCCATCAGTAATTCCTATCCTTAGAATATTTTCCCATCATCTTCAAAATTTCTTCATATCTTTCAGTTCACCATTGTACATAAACTTCTATAATGATCACTGACTATTTACTCATTCAGAAACTTATAAAATGCATCCTCGAAAAATGTACAGTTATATTACCCTTTAATATTCATAGTAGTGCAAAAAATACAAGTTTCCTGCTGTGTACTTAGGAGTAACTTTTACATTTTCCCTGAGGTTGAAGTATTTAGCTATTGGCAGCCAAATGCCATGCTCATATTGACTGACTTCAGCAGGAGTTATTATTATTAGTGCAGATGCTCAGGTCAACTGGGAATTCACTCAGTGGAACCCATAGAAGGGCAGCAAGGATGGCATGCAACATGCCTTGAGGACTGGGTGACTGCACGGCACAATGGACATGGGGCAGCAAACTGGGCACCAAACTGTAGATGGACTGCAGAAGCACTGAAGGAAGTCACTACCATTTTGTGAAATTTGGGACTGGCTTGACAAAGATGAAGCCTGCTGATTTAAGACTGTATGTTCTTGGCAAATCATGGTGCTGCAGAATTTCACCAGCCATAGTGAAAAAAGGGGGGGAAGGGAACGGGAGGAGACCACAAAATCTGTGATATGATACATAAAATGTTAACTATTAGCTTTGCATCTTCTGAGAGTCACCAGATTGAAGCACGAATTTTGGATTTGGCTGGCAGATGGTGTACACAGACTTTTGGAGTATGTTAGCATTTCATTTGGAAGTAGCAAGATTACATAGGACTATCACAGTAATTTAACACTCACAGAGATTTTAAAATTTATCCCTAAACCTAGTTAAATGTGGCCCTAATTACATTTTTAAAGGCTCATAGAACAGATTCACAGGATATAGTAATTCCTCTAAACTGTCTACAGGTCAGGTGTCAGTGTCTCCTTTCCCTGAAAATCTGGCTCACCCAAGAGAAAAAAGGCCAAAGGGAAGGAAAAACTAAACCCGGGGAGACGGCAGGTAGTGATGTCTCAATTCTTTGAATGGGACTTCTCTATTTACCAGCCTTCTCACTTCCTTCTATGGTCTGGACCTTTAATCACCTCCACAGTGAGCCTCGTAGGGTCAAGCTAATCTCTGTTGACATCATCCTACTACTTCCCTTTTCAAATTCCAGTGAAGTTATGTGTTTCCTGTCCTATTTGACACGCTAGAGAAAGAATACAGGACGGTTAGTATCTAAATTTAGTCCAGCAGTAGCGTGTCTGAGTTTTCAGAGGAGAGATCAACAAAAACCGGTGACATTTCCAAGTCTTTCAAGAAAATGGGAAAAACAAAACAAATCCGAACCAACAAAAACCATACCCAACCCTCCCGGGGTAAGGAAGTAGTGAGAGCTTCAACCGTTTCACAGTAGGGAGAGGCCTGCTGGCCAGGATCCGAAAATGGGCCAACTGAAGCGTTTTCTTTTTCCTTAAAACCAGGAGGACGGCTTTGGGGGGCGGGAATCCCTCAACACAATCTTGACTCAGCCACTGAAGTTCGGAGAGCCGGAGCCCTGACAGCCCCCTCCCCACGCCAAGCCGTGAAGGTGGCCGCACCTCCTCTTTGTCAAGCCGTTGGTTTCAACCACAGGCAACAAGAAGACCCTTGGGGTGGGAGAGAGGTAAAACGGACGCCACTCACCAGCTCGCCCCCGGCTCACGGGACTCGCCGCCCCTCTCCCGCCCCACCTCCCCTCTGTGACCCCCGCGTCCCGCCACGGGCGACCTGTTGGCAGGGAGCGTCACGTGACGCGGCCCGCCGCGCACTGCCCCCGGGCGGGCCTCCTGTTGCGCCCGCCGGGCGGGTTCCATCACGTAACGCGCGGGCGCCGCCCCGCTCTTCCCTCGCGGAGCGAGGGAGGGCGGGCGTCGAAGAGGAAAGGGAAGGGAAAAGGGGCGGGAGAAGGAGACGGAGGGGCGGCGCCCGAGTCACGTGACCCGGGACAGCCCGGAAAGCTCCGAGGAGGAGCCTGGCGCCGCCATTTTCCTGCAGCTGCCTGTCCCTCTTGCCCTGCCCGGCTCCAGCTGACCAGGGAAGGGGTGGGCTGAGCTGAGGCGGGGGCAGGGGAGTGCCCGACGCCGTGCCTGACCCCGCGGGTGACACGAGCCGGTTCTTTCCCGGCTGGGTGGCAGCGCGCGGCCCTGAGCCCCGCCCCAGGCCGGCAGGCGGAGAAGGAGCCGGTGGGGGTAGGGGGTGCGGTGGGGGGTGGGGGTCCTCCGGCGCTTGGGGGTCCCAGTCCCCGCCGGCTGCCGAGCGGGAGGGGTGGCGGAGGCGCCGCAGAGATGTCCGGCCAGAGCTTGACGGACCGAATCACCGCCGCTCAGCACAGTGTCACCGGCTCCGCGGTATCCAAGACAGTATGCAAGGCCACGACCCACGAGATCATGGGGCCCAAGAAAAAACACCTGGACTGTGAGTGAAGCCGACCACGGCCTCTGTCCCCGCGACCCGCGTTCTTCCCTCCTCTTTTCTTACCCCTTCAGCTGCCTCTTCCTTCCCGTCGTCTTGTCTGGCACGGCGGGTCCTGTGCTGCTCCGAGGTGTGTGCTTTTTGCTTCCATCACACCTGCCTTCACGGCTTCCGTTCACTGTCTAAAAATCCCTGATAAGCCACTCCCCCACCCCCGGGTACCTAGAAGACCCTCGCTTTCCTGCCCGGTGCGCCACGAAACCCCAATACACTCGACCAACTTGGCTCTCCACGTAGCTTTTCACCTCCCTGCTGCCTCTGTCCACTGCAGCCTTCTGCTCTTTCATACGACCCCCACCCCCGTCCCGTGCTGCCTAGTCGCCCTCTCCTGAGCGTCTCTCGGCTTGTTCCCGGTCTCACCGCCCCATTGTTTCCCCATTAGCCTTCGAGTTCCGTAAACGCTCGGTTCCGTGGACCTAGATCCCCGTTTCTCCGCAGTCCTGAAGGCTGCCTCCCTTGAAGTGATTCCCACTCCTTTGCTCCACTGGTCAAGTCTCTTCTGTCCGTTCCCTTCTCGGGTTTCTCTTCCAGCTTTCCTCTCCCCTTTGGGTGACATTTCTTTGCCTCTGTAGCTTCAGTTCGGTTCCTTCGTCTCATTTTGTGTCGGACACATCAGACTCATTATCCGACTCTTAGCCCAGATTACTTACTTTGGGGGAATGAAAGTAAAGGTACTCCGTTTGGTGTAGGGAACGCTTTATGGGAAGTTGGGATTTATAATTGCCTTTGGTGGAATTTAATCATTCTATTTTCATGCTTTTTAGATAAGTTGTGAATGTCAGCCCCCCTCTCCCCCTTGTTTCTTTTTCTAATGGGGTCTGGAAAAGGATTGGCTGATAGTGGTATCATTTCCTGGTACTGTTAACCCTGGCGGTTTGAATTTAGAAGGTTGAGTATGAAGTGTAGATTATTGGGATAAAAAATGGATTAGTATCAAACCTACAAATAACCTACATCTCTTTTGAAAATGCTAAAAAGGTGATTGATGATGCTTGAGTTTGGACTCCTTTTTAATTTAAGCTGGTTTTCTCGGGGAACCAGCTTCTCTTCTCCGGGGTAATATTACTCCATTCACTAACTTACATACAATTACCATAGCTTAACTCCTCCCAACTTTTTCCAGACCTGGAAGCCACTTGTAATATCCTCATTTTTCTTTCCTTTACCTGGAGGTACAAAGCTCAGTGGATTACTCAAGGTTTGACTCAGTGGAGTGACCTAAAACTTTTCAGGGAAATAAAACCTAGGGAAATAGGCACAGTAATAAGTTCCTTTTTAAAATGGCAGCTGGACACATTTGCCTGACTGACTTATTCTCATGAAAGTAACTTTGCTTTACTGTTTGGAGCAAGAGTGAGCAAGGCCTGGAAGGGAATTCCCTGACTGTGAGTCCTGTTTTGATTTCTCTTTTGGGCTTTGGCTGTAAGGTCTGCACTTTAAAGAAAAATGTACAAAATGTGAATTCTTCCAAGATAGTTTGCTCATGAAGTGCTGTTAGAACAAGTTATTGCTACAGACAAACCCATTATTCATTGTGACTGGTTCCTTCACTGTGGAAAAGTTAAAAAAAAAAAAAAAGTCTTTACTGCTTGGTTCTCCTCTAATGCACTGGTCGTGCAGGCTGCTTTTAACTCTCAGTCCTTGCCTGTTTAGAAAAATGTAGAATATATTTAAATGCTGACACTTTTTTTATATATGGAAAATTATTTAAAATGAATTGTGAAACCGTACGTGATTTTTTTTTTTATTATCTGATACGTGGAGTAGATAGTTTTGCTCTTTACTTCCCTTCAAGTGACTGCTTGGTTTGCTATAGCCAATCTTACCGTTTGACCTAACTGTTAATTCTTACTGTTTTTTATTTTTCTTTTTGGTGATGGGGGGTAGGTGAAAAAACTACTTCTTTCTGTAAGAACTGTTTTCCTCTAACTGACTTCAAAGTGATAAGTGATAAGGAGGGTGATGCTTGTGTTTTATTAGTGTTACCCTTTTTCTCTTGTAATAGCAGCTACTGCAGATGCCAAATGGTATTAGGTTTGGAAAGTAAACTCAACATTTGTAGCTCTTTTCTACCACTGCTGTAAGCTCCGACCTTAGAACTTGAATATTCTTGGTAATGTGTGATTTTTTTTTTCTTTAAATCCGTATAAGTTGCTACTACTCATCTAGTTCTTTTAAAGTAAGGTTTTAAAATACTCTTTTCCCTATATAGTTTTAAATGCCCTTGTAACAAGTTTTTAATAATGACCTAAATTTATGTTAAGTGAAGACTGGCCAATCAGTGGTTTTTCTAAACATCTTTCTACCCACACACTTTAACATGCTTCCAAAAAATTGAAAAGGCTTTCACAGACAGTTCTGTGTCATGACACCATGAACTTCAGGCTTTAATGTAGAAATAATTTTTTCTCTTCTAGGAATTTTTCTTTCTAGTGAGGGCTTAGATCAGTTGCATGTTTTAATATCTTGAATGACTGTTTTCCTCATCAGTTGAACTTAGTGAAAGCAATTTCATTTTTTTTTTAAAGATTTTATCTATTTTATTTGACCCAGAGAGAGAGAGAGCGAGCGATGATCATAAGTAGGCAGAGAAAGAGGGGGAAGCAGGCTCCCTCCTGAGCAGAGAGCCCGATGTGGGGCTTGATCCGAGGACCCTGAGATCATGACCTGAGCTGAAGGAAGAGGCTTAACCCACTGAGCCACCCAAGTGCCCTGCAATTTCATTTTTTAAATGTTAGTGTATAACGAAAATATGTCCAGGACTGTTTCCCCCCCCCCCCCAATGGGCCTTTAGACTGTGGAGGAGGTTTCTGTGTACTTGACAAGGTGTTTGCATATTAGGAAGTGATTATTATAATCTACGACTTAGGGCTTAATTCATACTATATTATATACTTGTTTTAGAAAATTTTTTGCTTTGCTTATGGGTGTCTGTAGGTAATAGTGTTAACTAGGGTCCCTAGTGTGAGGAGTTGTCCAACTTGAAATATAAATGTTAAAATGAACACGATTTGCATTTAGTTTCGGGTCTCTAATGGTTGTAGTCAAGGTAGAAGAATAGCAGCCCTTAAATTGGAAGGACTTCGGTTTGCCAGGCACTATTAACTGTTACCTAATTTAATCCTCTCTTATGGCTACGGGAGAGGCAAGCCATATGCTCAGGTAGTAGTTTCTAACTCAATTTAAAGAGGATATAGAATGCTTCAAACATCCATAATTATTCAAATATAAACAAAACATAATTTTAATTAATTTATTTATTTTTGAAGAGAGGGTTAGGGGAAGAGCAGAGGGAGAGAAAGAGAGAGAATCTTAAGCAACTTCCACAGCCAGCACATAGCCCAACACGGGGCTTGATCCCACGACTCTGATACAATGACCAGAGCAGAAATCAAGACTCTGGATACTTGACTGACTGAGCTACCCAGGTGCCCCAAAACACAATTTTTTAAATTTATAAATTCTTAATTTAAAAACCATTATTATCTGACTTCATAACCTTTAGTCTTATTTTGTTTTTTTGATAGGAATATTTAATTTTTTTTATATATTTGTTTAATTTCCTGTCCTTGGGCATTTACATTCTAACATGTTACACTGAAATACAGTATTTATGTTAATGGTAATAATGGCTTCACTTTTTTATCTGTATTTTTTCCCACTTAATTTCCAGGGACACTTCATTCCATCCATCATCTGCTTTATATCTTGGGAAAAAATCAAGATCTTGTTCTTATTAAGAAGCATCAATTATTAGTGTATCTCTGTAGTAGATATAATGTGAGATTTGTGTGTTGTGTGCTGGATCTATACCCTGCTTAAATTTAATTGTGGAAATAATTCTTTTGAAAGTTAAGGATTTGTGAATATATTGAATATGTAGAAGATGGAATTTGTATTTGGGTTAGTGGTTTGTATAACCATTGAAAATGTATGTAAAATATCAGAAAGTACCTGAAATAATTACCTTTTTAATCAAATGTATTGATGTATGACTTCTATTGGGTGCTTAGTTGGCATATTGTTGAGAAGGTATTTGGTAACTGGGATCTGATTTGCAAGAAAAGGTGCATGTGAGGAAGAGATTAAGTGGGAAATCTGCCCCAAGATGTGTCATGTTTAGAAATAAAGTAACAGGCTTTCCAAATAGATCTTGTTTTAAAGAAGCAGTTCTTTCGTGGTTAACATGTGGACTTACTATTCTTTCTTTTTTTTTTTTTTTAAGATTTTATTTATTTATTAGAGAGAGAGAGAGCGCGCAAGCACAGGCAGACAGAGTGGCAGGCAGAGGCAGAGGCAGAGGGCGAAGCAGGCTCCCTGCCGAGCAAGGAAGCCCGATGCAGGACTCAATCCCAGGTTCCTGGTATCATGACCTGAGCCGAAGGCAGCCGCTTAACCAGCTGAGCCACCCAGGCGTTCCCTTATTATTCTTTCTTATAAGAATTAACCATATGATTTATATTTTCCCTTTTCATTATTTAACCAATTCTGTCCCTTATTATTTAGTCTTTTTTTTTTTTTTTAAAGATTTTATTTATTCACTTGACAGACAGAGATCACAAGTAGGCAGAGAGGCAGGCAGAGAGAGAGGAGGAAGCAGGCTCCCTGCTGAGCAGAGAGCCCAATGCGGGACTCTATCCCAGGACCCCGGGATCATGACCTGAGCCGAAGGCAGAGGCTTTAACCCACTGAGCCACCCAGGCGCCCCTATTTAGTCTTTAATAGTTCTGAAATACAGAAAATGATAATGGAGTCAACCTAGGTCAAATGCCTGAGGTATGTAGCAGAACTACGCAAATGTAATTTTTTTCCTTGTGGTATATACAGTTAAGTTTCTGAATTGTATGTACTTTAAAAGAGAAACTCAGAAGAGAACTTTATATATAACCATTTTGGTAGCTGCATTATTCGTAATTAGCAAATTAATTCTAAAATGTCTGCAAAAAGTACTTAGGCTTCACTAATGGATTTGTTATTTTAAAAAATATTAGATTCCAGTCATCTATTTTTTAATCCTTATAGGAAGGCTTTTCATGTTTACTGTATATGTATCTGAATAATTTTTAAAGGTGTTTTCAAATTTAGAGTGGCAGATGAGGAGTAACCTTTCATAAGAGGTAACTAGGCTTCCCCCTCGCCCTCCATTTGATTTGTGAAACACTTCTATGAAATATTTAATCAGATGTTTTAAATATTTAATCAGATGTTTTAAAGGTATGTTAATAGTTAAAAAGTAGTCTTTTCTAATTAATTGCCAGAATTGCATTATTTTAAATTATTTCTTTTAACCCTGATTATCATTTAGAATATTTGATGTAAACATTTACCATAATGCATAGAAAGAGCTTCTCTTCTGTTTCCTTTATTTCCAAAATGCTTAGTTTCAAGATTTCCCCTTTCAAATCAAAGATGTAAGAAAAATAAACTTAAAGGCTTCTTGGCAAGAGGTTAGAGCCTACCAAGAAGAAATAGGGTTAGGTTTTCAAAGTACAGCCTTAGTATTTGCTCTTCCTGTTCTTTTGGTGGCTGAAGTGGCATTTCCGTTACTTTGTGTTCTGTCTCCATGTGTTCCCCGTTAAACTGTTTTATACATTTCTCTAGAGAATTGAAATGTTTGGATTTGACCTTTTAGAGTTTTATATGTTCATTGTGTATATGGTTCTTTTAATGGAGAAACATTTCTCGGTAGTCAGATTTTACGAATGATAATTCTTTAGAGGGGAATTCTGATGAACTTGAATTTTTGTATTAACATGTTCAGAGTTGTAATTTGCTAGATTATGGGAATACAGTATTAAGGATTTTTAAAGTTATACTAGAATGTAGTGGCAGTACAAAATCCTTGTATTTATGCATTGATTGTTTTATATTTATTTAACTAATATTTATTTGTGTTTATTTTGTCTTGGGCACTTACTGTACTAAATACTTTTATTAACTTTATTTCTTTCAACAACTTTGTGAGCAAGGTTTTTATTATTATCACTGTTTTACTGAAGAAGCAGCTAAGGTGCTGAGAAGTTCAGTAATTTGTTCAAGGTCATAATCAGAAGAAGGAGAACTAGGATTTGAGTTCAGGTGGTCTAGCATCAGGTTTGTGTTTTCATCTCAGTGTGATGTTTTAGTAATGCTTTTCTGTTCCAGAGAATGAATAAACCATGTTCATTTATCCATGGCAGTAGTTCTTGAAATGAGGTCCTGGCACTTAGGGGAGTTCCAAAGACCCTTTCAATTTATTTCTAAATTTTTGTTTATTTTTTATTTCTATTAAAAGATTTTATTTATTTATTTGACAGAGATTACAAGTAGGCAGAGAGGCAGGCTGAGAGAGAGGAAGGGAAGCAGGTTCCCCAGTGAACAGGGAGCCCAATGAGGGGCTTGATGCAAGGACCCTGAGATCATGAACTGAGCTGAAGGCAGAGGCTTTAACCCACTGAGCCACCCAGATGCCCCCCTTTCAGCTTATTTGTGAGGTCAAAACTGTATTCATATACTGAGACATTATTTGCCTTTTTTCATTTTTGGTTCTTTCATGGGTGTACAGTGGAGTTTTCTATTAATCCAGATAGTAAAAAGTTTTGCAAAAAGGTAAAACAGTACCACTGTTCTAAATTTTAGTTTTGAAAAATATAGTTACTTTTCATGAAAATTGTTAACATGTAGGTGGGGAGGAATAGGTTGCTGGGTTACGAACATTGGGGAGGATATGTACTATGGTGAGTGCTGTGAATTGTGTTGAAAGCCTGGTGATTCACAGACCTGTACCCCTGAAGCAAATAATATATGTTAATAAAAAAATAAAATATAAAAAAAATTGTTAACATGGAATGAGATTTATTATTTTAAAAAGGATTAAGAGATGACTTTTCAGTTTTCAGTTTTAATCCCGAACACAGTAAATACCAATAGAGAAAATCCACATAAACCAAATCCTACCAGGGTCCTCAATTTTTAAGATTGGAAAGGTTCTGAGACTAGTAAATGTAACCCCAAGGAAGAGTGTATGTTAGGAAAAAAGGATACTCAGAGCAGAAGTAGATTTAAGAGGTCCTTTAAACTCAGTAATTTGGCAGGTAATAGTGACCCATCCTTAGGTGGACTTTGAGCAAAAGATGGGGCATTAATCCTTTATGTCACACTGTTAAGTAGATTGGGAGGAAAGTACAATGTGACTTGGAAAGGAGACTGCTGGGAGCAAAAAGAGTCTACTAATTCTTTCCCTAAAAGGTCTTAATAAAGTCCATTAATTGGGACTCCTGATCCATTTTTCCTCACCTTTAAAAAATTTTTTTTTTATTTTTTAGAAGCAGCTAAGCTATTCTTTTTCAGCCATGCACTTTAGTTACCAATTGTGCTAAAGTAAGTTCTTGACCCCCAGACTATTAGCCTTTGCATATACCATTCTTTGGACACAAAATAGTTTTTTCTCTGTCAAAATAGATACCTCCCTCCTTTTAAACGTTTTAAAAACTAACTTGCGTTCCTTAACACTCATAGTTAAAGTACCTTCTTTTTCTAAAGACATTATTGAATAATTCCCCCTGGTTCCTGTCATTCCAACCTTTTATCACCATTTAAAGTTTATAATTTTGTTTAAATTGGCTCTATAGCTCAAGGTTTAGAGCACTGGTCTTGTGTAATTTTGTTTAAACTATAGTTGGTATCATGCTTTTATATATGTTTGGGTTCATCCGTGTTTTCTCTGTAGAATAGGAACTGTACTTTTCTGTACTGATCTGTATCTCTTCTTGAAGTACTTCATCAGTGATCCTCTGGGTGCTCAGTAAGTATTGGATGATTACACATAATCTCTCTTCACAGGTTAGACTATTCCATGAACAACTTTGAGACACAGTATAGAGATCTGTTGGTATAAACATTCAATAATATTTTCTTAGTTGCTGTGAGTGGTAATTACCTGATTTCAAAATTAAAAGTTGGTAGCACTGATTAAAAATATAAAAGATTGCTGTGTTTCGTGGAACCCAGGAAGGCGTTAAGAGAGTTAGTTTTGTTGAAATAGTAGATGATATCAAGATATTGTCTCAGAAAAAAAATGGGGATTGCAGTAAAACTGTATTGAGACATGTTTTTGAGAATCTGTTTTTAAAAGTAGAAATTTAAGAATTAAGCGGGGGACCAGCAATAGATTTGAAATGTTTTATCAGATTTTCTTCCTCATACAACTCCAGGAGGTATTGTATTGTAGTCTGTGTGCAGGGGGTCTCCAGAGTACTAACTGTATGGTAAACTCATTTTAGATGTCAGGAAGGATAAAGTACACTTAATAATGTCAAAATGCAAAAGGAAAGTAATGATTGTTTTAGAATGAATCTTTATGAGATGGGAGGCAAGCGTTGGAGAGGAGTAGTGATGGTATGCTAGTAGGACCACCATCTCAGCTGTAAGTTGATTCTAGGGGCAAGTGGGGATTGCTGAAAGTTTTCTCTGAACACTTGGAATTCTAGCAGTAATTTCCAAAATGGTGCTGATATTTGTAGTCATAAACTTACTACTCGAAAGCATCCACGGGGCTCTGATTTTACTCAGGGGACACTTCTTCCAAGTGGTGGTTGAAGCAGCTAGCATTACTTACCAAATTTCTTCTCTCACTAAAGATTGTAGGCATACTGTACAAGTGACTTCATATTTATACTTAATGTATGCGTTTCTTGTGGTTATAGATCTCTTCATAAGACACTAAGCTCCAAACAAGGGTTGTGGTATATGTATGTAATGTTAAAAATTTTATGTGTTGTAATAATCATTTATCTTGTGGATGCCTAAGAAATATGAATGCACTGTATTTTAGATACATCTGATATGTGAAAATCTTACTGTAATTCAAGTATATGCCCAAAACTAAGCAGCAGGATAGTATTCACATCGTTCACACAGGGTTGGCAGACCCCCTTTTAAAAAAAGAGAAATTTTATTTATTTATTTTAGAGACCAGGCACTTACAGGCATGCATGTGGACAGGAGGAGGAGCAAAGTGAGAGGGAGGGGTAAGAATCTCAAACAGATTCCAGGAATCTCACAACCCTGAGATCATGACCTGAGCCGGAACCAGGAGTCAGATGCCTGGCTGACTGAGCCACCTAAGGTGCCCAGCAGACCTTTTTGATGTACTTGAAACAGTTTGCAGAAATCTGATTCATGCAGGATTCTGAAAAATTTGAAATATTGTTTAATCCAAATCTAATGTAAGGGGGTTATAAGACAAAGTGATATTTTTTTCTGCAATTTTTACAGTGAGAAGTAATTCATACAACATAAAGTGCACCATTTTAAAGTATACAGTTAAGTGGTTTGTAGTATATTCAGTGTTGTATACAGTCGTCACCACTAATTCCAAAACATTTTCCATTGCCCTCAAGAGAAATCCCATGTCTGTTAGCAATCACTTCCATTTTTTTTCTCCTACCCTCATTCTTTGGCAACGATTAATTTACCTTCTGTCTATGGATTTTCCTCTTTTGGGCATTTCATGTTAATGGAATGCACATGTGGCCTTTTATGACTGACATCTTTCCCTTAGCTTTCAATGTTTTCAAGGTTTATTTATGTTTTAGCATATAACAGTACTTCATTTTTTTCCATAACCTAATAATATTACCTTGTGTGGATATGTCACATTCTGTTTATCCATTCATCCATTGATGGACATTGGGATTGGTTACCTTTTGAAACCCATTAAGAATAATACTGCTATGAACATTTCTGTACAAGTGTTGGTGTGAACATGTGTTTTTAGTTCTCTTGGGTGTACACCTAGGAGAAGAATTTCTAGGTCATACAGTTAATTATATTAAACTTTTTGAGAACTGACTGGACTTTTTTCCATAGCCACTGTACCATTTTACATTCCCAACAGCAATGTATGAAACTTTCTTTCTTTCTTTTTTTTTTTACATTTTGCCAACACTTAACTATTTTCAGGTTTTTAAAAACTAAAAAAAATTATATTCTATCCATTCTATAAATCAGTGCTAAGTGGTATCGTGATTTTGGTTTGCATTTCTCTAAGCACTAATGATGCTGAGCATCTTTTTATGTGCTTATTGACCTTGGTATGTCTTTGAAAAAAATGTCTGTTCAGATCTGTTGCTCTTATTTTTTTTTTTTAAAGATTTTATTTATTTATTTGACAGACAGAGATCACAAGCAGGCAGAGAGGCAGGCAGAGAGAGAGGAGGAAGCAGGCTCCCCACAGAGCAGAGAGCCGGACGTGGGGCTCGATCCCAGGATCCTGGGATCATGACCCTAGCTGAAGGCAGAGGCTTTAACCCACTGAGCCACTCAGGTGACCCTCCTTTGCTCATTTTTAAATTTGATTCTTCATATATTTGAATACTAGAGGAGTTCATTACATTTTCCAGATGCTTGATCTTCATATGATTTGGAAATCCTTTTTCCCATCCTGTGGTTTGCTTTTCCACTGTTTTTGTTATTGCCTTTTGATGATGTACAAACATTTTTAATTCTGAAGTTGCAACTTTTTTTTTCCTGAATGTGTTCTTGGTATAATAGCTAAGAAACCTGGCTAATCTAAAATTATTCAGATTTATCCCTAAACTACCCTTACAGAGCTTTATAGTTTTTAGCTCTTATGTTTAGGTTTGAATAAATGTGAGTTAATTTTTATATATAGTGTGAGAAGGCAGGGAAAGTTAATTAAGGGAAATTAAGGATTTTTTCCCCTTCTTTTGAAAGATTTTTTAAGATTCTCAATATAGTCTTTCAAGTATGTGGAGAGATAATAATTTAGTTGCATATCAGTAAGCAGTTATTTTTGTCTACACAAAATAGTGTTTATGTTTCCATAGTATCTTGTACTTGCCTGTAAACACTATGTTGTCATTTATAGCTTCTGTATATACAATTTTTTCTTAAAGAGCCCTTGAGAATTGTCTTTACTGTGCTACAAACAGCATATAGCATGTATGCATTAAAAATATGCTGAATGAATAAAGGGGGAATGAGGGGACGCCTGTGTGGCTCAGTTGGTTAAGGGTCTGTCTTCAGCATAGGTCATGATCCCAGAGTCCTGGGGTCGAGATCCACATCGGGCTCCTTGCTCAGCAGGAAGATTGCTTCTCCCTCTGCCTACTGCTCCCCCGGCTTGTGTGCTTTCTCACTCTCTCTCTGACAAATAATAAAAAAAACTTAAAGGGGGAGTTAAATTTTCATTGGGGAGGGTTCTAACATGTTTTTAAACAGGAGTTGGGGTTTTTTAAATAAAGGAAGAGGATGATTACTGTAGAAGTAATAGTCTTTGCTATGAGTAGTGGTTCTTTAAATTTCTTCTGTTTCCGTGATGAAGTAAATTCTTTATTGGTTGAAGATGTGAGGAGATTATGGAAGTTGGGAAATAAACTTCCAGAGTTAGATTATGTAAAATTAAAGCAGTTTAACACAGTAAAATATTACTCATTGCAGGACCTACCTATAATTGGTATATTTAACTTCAAATAGATGAGTTCAAAATAGTCAAATTTGGGTTTTCTTCTTTCCTTTTCTATGATTTTTATAATTATTATTTGCTTATGTGTGATTATTAAAAGTGAATTCCAAGGCAGTCCTTGATTTTAAACTTAGTGTTATCTGTGATAGTCCACATCTCATAGCAGAATGCCATAAGGCCTTATTTGCTAAGCATTGTGTGCTTTGTTATTAAACATTGGTAAAACATTTAAAGTGCAAATAAAGATAACCAGAAGTGAAGTATATGACTTTAATAAGCTATGTTGAATGAGCCAAGCAATGACCTTATTTGGTTTTTTCCTACTACCCACTTAAGCTATGCCCTTTCTTTCCTGGTTTTAGAACTTTATGGTGAACTGTCTGTGAAAATCCAAATTAATTTGCTTTTGATAAATGAAATATAGGTCAGTCTTACTTTGTTTGTAAATCTAATAACCTAAGAGCTAATTATTTTGCATGACTTTTTTTTTCCACCCTCGGGGAAGAAATGTATTTTTAAATTTTGTTTTATTAAAATTCTCTAGGAAACTATCCTTTGCTTGCTCTATGAGTAAGAAAATGAAGCAAAATTTTGTTTGGTGTAAAAAGGTGGAGTCCTATTTAATACTGAGCAGTACCAGCAAAAACACTAGTCAGAAGCAGTTAGTGGGGTGCTGAGAGAAAGTCATCAAAATCTAGAAAAGAATGTAAAGTTGAATGACACAAAGAGCATGTGATCCAGTAGTGAAAATGTGTAAACAAATAATTTTAATATGTCAAGATAAATATATAATGCTTTTTATATAATATTTCAAAGTAGGGGCTGGAGTAAGTAATTTTGAAGGTTAATCAAGCTTGATAGAGGAACTGACAGGGATTTTAAGGATGAATAGTTGTTTGCCAGATGGACAAAGGAGTTTCTTCTCAGTAGGTTGGCACATGCAGTGACATAGAGACAAGAAAGAGCATTATGATGTGTTTGGGGAAAACTTTCAGTAGTACTGTGTGGTGGAATGCAGAGTGTTAAAGAGGGAAATGAGGCTGGAGAGGGAGCCTTACAGGGGCAGGAGTTACCTTGATACCTTCTCCCCAAATCCTCATTTTAGAGTCCCCTTTCCTCCTCCTCATTAATAAGCTGCTTTCCTAGCTTTAGATGCCAGTGCTGTGGAATTGGGGAAGTGTTCTTTCCTTTTCCTAGGTAATTTGTGGTGGTAGGGTTATTGGAAGGGATAAGAAGAAAGAAATGCACACATAGTCTTGTTGACCATTTGTGCAAGGGTTTATTTATTTTTCTTTTAAAGATTTTATTTATTTATTTATTTGACAGGTCACAAGTAGGCAGAGAGGCAGGCAGAGAGAGAGGAGGAAGCAGGCTCTCTGCTCAGGGTTCCCCAGGACCTTGAGATCATGACCTGAGCCAAAGGCAGAGGTTTAACCCACTGAGCTACCCAGGCACCCCTGTGCAAGGGTTTAGATAAGCTTGTGATGTGAAATTGGACTTCTGAATATTGTTATACATAGTGGTTTGGGTTGCTAAATAAAATCCACTATACTGATCTCATGGCTTTTGTGGCTTTGTCTGGAATTGAGTTTTTTTGAATTCCAAATTTAGGAATGAACTTAAACAGAAAATGTGATGATGGTCATTATGGATACAAACGTTTTGATAAACCAGTTAAAAGTCAGTAAGATTCTTGGGGGCATTTTTTTTTTTTTAAGATTTTATTTATTTATTTGACAGAGCGAGATCACAAGTAAGCAGAGAGGCAGACAGAGAGAGGAGGAAGCAGGCTCCCTGCTGAGCAGAGAGCCCGACGTGGGACTCAATCCCAGGACCCTGAGATCTTGACCTGAGCTGAAGGCAGCGGCTTAACCCACTGAGCCACCCAGGCGCCCCTCTTGGGGGCATTTTTGATTTATGTGATTTAACTGCTGACATCTATTATCTGCAAATGATACGTTAATTATTAGTCATTCATAGATTTTTAAAAAAAAGATTTATTTATTTATTTGAGAGAGAGAGAGAAGAGAACACAGGAGAGGGAGAGAGAGAAGCAGACTCCATGCTGAGCAGGGAGTTTGATGTGGGCGGAGAGTCCAGGAATCTGGCATAGTGACCTGAGCCAAAGGCAGACACTTAACCAACTGAGCCACTCAGGCAGCCTAGTCATACATTGATTTTTTTTTTTTTTTAAAGCTAGATCTCTTCCAAATAAGAGTTTATTATTAATCTTGTGGAAACTAATGAACTCATTAGCAATTGCATATTGAGTGTTTACTGTGTGTCTGAGTTACTATGTTGAGATGTTTGAGAAATCCAAAAATTACATTTCTGATCATGTCTTCTGTCTAGTAGAGAATAGGGTATATACAGATAGTTGTATTATCAGGCAGTGTGAGATAAAGTTCTTATCAAACGTCATTGAAAATCACAGGAGACAAAGATACTGCTTTTGATGAGGGGGAGAACTGGACCTTAAATGATAGGTAGTCAGGAGCAGTAGGCAGTTGAAGTGGAGGAAACAGTGTGAGCAAACATTTGCAGGTAGGAGGGCTGGAAGTGTGTTTGGGAATGAAGGAGTCTGTTTAATCATAGAGTGTGAATGCAGTCCTTTGGGGCTTCAGGAGGGATAGGTTTGGGAGTAAGGAGAAGTACAGTGGGACAAGAAGCTGGATTGTGGATGGAGTATGGATTTAAATCATAAACTTTAGATAATATCTCACCTTCATGTAGCTTTAGATTACTATGGCTAAGGTTGGACCATAGAGCTGATTATCAAAATTATACTATATCTTTATGTTCTTTCTCTAGTGTTAAATTATGGAAAACAAGGAGTCTTGCTGATCTTGAAGCTGAAAATGAGATTTTGCTGCTTCATGCTTTTTATATTAGCTTGATTATTATAGACTGCATTAATTGTGGCAATATCTGAGGTTCTTGGGACTTCTGAGTCCAGAGATTGAAAAAGTCTTCTAAACAAATGATATATACCTAATTTTGATCTGGACATAGAGATTTTATGAAAGTTTAAGGAGACTTCAGGCTTATACAAAATCTAATCAAATCAGTTTAATTAGGACATAACCTGCATTATGGAGATAATAGCTAATAAGGTTTCAAGAGTCCTTTCTGTCTTGAACCATAACATAATCCTTACAAAACCTATTGAACATATAGTTTATTTTTTTTTTGAACATATAGTTTATTAACTGTGTTGTACATACACATAAATTGAGACACTGCTAGTTAAACGATACAGAGACTAAATTTAATACTAAAATGCAATGAAGAACCTTAAGTGGAAGTCAGGCAGTTTGAAGAACCTCTTACCTCACAGAGAACTTTCAGGGAACAGGATATTGTTGGGAGAAAGTCTTTCTTTCAGAAGTATAATTTCATAAATATGTAAAATTACATTTGCAAACAGCAACTTCCTGTACTTCTTAGAGTAAATTATTAATATGCTTCAAGGGCAATAATCGCTCAACTGATACATGGGAAGCTGCCACAGCTCCATTTGACCTAAGAAAATCCCTTACTTAAATTGCTTATTTTCTAAATTGCCTCCCTGCTTTGCTGTTCTGTGGTGTTAACATATTTGTGTCCTTCTAGCTTTTGGGTTCTTGGCTTAGTACTT
Organism: Mustela nigripes; assembly: GCF_022355385.1. Classification (NCBI taxonomy): domain Eukaryota; kingdom Metazoa; phylum Chordata; class Mammalia; order Carnivora; family Mustelidae; genus Mustela; species Mustela nigripes. The sequence continues at coordinate 60,970,148 of NC_081557.1, read as the reverse complement.
CGGAAACTAAGATTATGGACGGTTTCTGTTTGAGTTTTTGCTCATTTTTCATTGGAGTGTCCCACCTACCACTCTGTCATTATTTCTTTTTAAGATGGTATTTATTTATTTGACAGAGAGAGAGAGATCACAAGCAGGCAGAGAGGCAGACAGAGAGAATGGGAAGCAGGCTCCCTGCTGAGAAGAGGCTCAAACCCCCCACCCCCAGCTGAAGGCAGAGGTTCAATCCACTGAGTCACCCAGGCGCCCCTCCACTGTATCTATCATATCTTGCATATCTTACTGTCATTAGGAGGAAGGGGCCGCATTGTTGAATGTGGCTTTGTTTTAGGAGGAAATTGCCAACAAAAATATGTCAGGATTGTAAATTGATACCTGAAAAAGGGTGAGGATGGTAGTCACTTTTGATGTAGATTGAATGATATACACTGGCTAATGTTTGATAGCTGTTGGTCATAATGGAAGATCAGTTGTGCGTATATAATGGAGCATCACTAACACTATATGTTCATATGTGTGGTAACATCATCTTAAAATTATTTGGTTAAGTGATGAGTGTGTGAATTATCTCTCAAACCTTATTTTTATCCCTTGACTTCATAGAAAGTTATCCACAGAAATCTAAGCATTGATTGTTTCAAAGATTCTTAAATTATTTGCTTGTTGGAAGGACTTTGTTTCTGAAGTATATGTATACTGTATATATACTGAACTAGAACTCTAAAGTAGGCGAAGTTTGCTTCAGTTCTTCTGATTAGCTGCTTACTCATGTTTGGTCTCAATCTTTTTACTCACAGTACTTGTACATGTAGCTAGTTTTCAGTTGACTTTTTAAATACTTGTCAAATACAGTGTGAGCTTTCTCTTTGGCCATCTTTTTGCCTTGGTGGCTTGAAATTAAATAAGATACTTATTGTTGTAGTTTAGAATAATCTTTAGTTGCATTCAATTTGTAATTATATGTAGGAAACTTGTTTTAATAGTTGTTTGTACCTTTTCTAACTGGTGAGTTTGTCTGCAGATAGCATCTTTGGTAAGAGAAGGGTGGGATTTTGGAAAGGTATAGCATTTATCTTAGGTGAGTAGCAAACAAAACCGATTTCACTAATTTTGGTTATTAGCTTTATTTCAGGTGATCTGTCATGGGGGGATTTGGTCTAGTTTTGATTTTATGAGGCCAGTGTGAATACTTGTTGGTAAATACAAAATTGAGTCTGTTGCTCTCTCAGGAGAGTTTTAGGATAGTTGACATTTGATCTTTTCATATGAAACAGGAGGAGAGACCTAGTTTGTTTTTTTATATGATCACTTTTTCAGTTCTGGAAGAGGTGACCATATTATCCTTGTGCCCATTTATACTTTTAGAAGTAAAACTAGCTGTTTAATGACTGAGAAATTAAGGTTTAGTGGGCAGTATTTCTTCCTTTAGTTTTCTTTTCTCAGCATTAGCTTTTGTAACTTGTTTTGGCAGACTATTTTGTTATTAGTTACCAGGTTTGGAATTTGTGTTAAGTATTAATTCAGTATAAACTTTTAGACTTGGTACAGTATAAACATTCATTTATTTTTGTTCTTCATATTCTTGCAAAGTATATTTTGATTTGGTGACTTGGAGTGGACCAAGACATTATTTTCAAATTTTTCACACATCCCAGAAACATCCCACAAAACACCTGAGTGGCAATAAAGTACGATCACAGTTACTGAATTAAGAATTAGTTGCAACTGATAGCTAAGTTAGAGAGCTATTCATGGAGCTGCTCAGGAGGCTGAGACATTCCCTAACTGTTGAAAGTGCTGTGCAGGGTAAAAACCATTTCTTATTAGGAGATGGAAAACTTTTAAGCTGCTTCCTAACTTTGGGCTTGTAGACTTACCCTAGGAGTGCTTTTTTCTTTGAGTTTCTTCATCACAGTTGTGTTTTCCTAACTTGGTGACAACTTGTAGGTTTTGGGGACCACCCCCCTTATTTTTAAGTATTGGAAATGATTAAATCTCTGGGTCAGTTGACTGAAATGCTTTATATGTTCCTCTCTTGGTAAATCATGTAAGCCCTCCTCACCTGAAATCTGGTGAATTGAGTTGGTTTTGTAACATTATTAGCTTTTTAAAGCGTGTATATAAATTAAAGCATACAATTTCTGAGGTACTTGGAGATGAAAATGTCCAAAGCTCTCGAATCCTGTTCCTTGTGAACTTGGTTTGAGTGATGTGATGCCTCCCTTATACCTTGTCAACTTCAGTTGATTGTAGCCAGAATGAAGATGATGCTAATGAGGAGAAAATGCTATGCCAAACAAGAAGGGGTGACCATCTGTACTGGGAATTAGATTTGTGAGAGATAAGAAGAGAGATGTATGAATTTTAGAATAGAGAAGGTGATGACAAGACTCAAACTACTTGGAATGGAGAGAGAGAATCGAGAAAATATTTGTGTATCTTTATCCCTCTGGTGGAAAGATGACTGTTGTAAAGAATCTAATTTTAGCACAGCTACTGTATTGTGTTACATTAGATAGGCAAGTATTTAAATCTTTACAAGGGAGGTAACAGAACATTCCCTTGCCTTGTCTGTCACAAGGCTATTGTAATAATCAGAAGACTAAGGATATGAAAGAACTTTGTAAAGTATAAAGAGATCTGCATGTATAAAGATTTTGCCACATATGCATGTAACCACGGTTATACTTCCCAGTTGAAGAAACCCAAGTTTCATAAACTTTTGAAGGAAGGTTGTACAGAAGTTACTGAGTTTGAGGTGGTTTCATAGTATTATATTGTATTAGAAAAGTGTTGAGGGAGAACTCATCAGTAAAATAAGATACTAAGTAAAACTAACAAGATCAAATATTTCTAATACTATTTTAAAGTTTTTAAAATATTCTGAGTATGCTCCTGTACTATTTTGATAATTATTCCTATTTTTAAAAAGGATGAGGGGCTAATTCACATGCCTTGAAGTTATAATCATAAATAGTGAATCTGAAATTTGATTCTAGATCCTTTGCTCATTCTGATGTCACTTGATCCTGTTATCATATAGTCTTAGCCCATGAAAATGGACATGGATGGCACCATTCAAAGAAATGGGAGAGCCTAGAGCAGAACTTTAGTGATGGTGAGATTAGTATCTTCATCAGAACTCTTTGAAGCAGAGATTGGAAATGAGAAGTACTTAGGATAGACTAATGAATGGAAGTCAGAAAAGAGCTCTAACAGGGAGAAATAGACTTTAAAAAAATAGAAAAAAACAAAAATAGAAACCCCTTTTCCCCATCTGTCAATCTTACCCATTCTGGAAGGTATTCAGTATAGCAGTGCAACAAAAAGGTCTAGTTAGTGGTCTCCAGTATTTGTCAAGTTTAGCGAGAATTCATACTTAAAACATAGTAGTTTTCAAAGTAGTAGCCTTTTAGGTGGGTGGAATGCCTCTTGGGGGGATTCTATCATCATAGCAAAAGGAAAATTGGTGAAAGATTGATACTCTAGAAAAGGGAGAAAGGTAATTGAATTTTTCTTTGCTATTTGACTAGACCACTTGAGATTTATATTGCCTTCTCATAACAAACCAAGGGAAAGATAAAGTGTCTCAGAAATTTAAGGGACTTTTTAGATACCCATCTACATTTAGAATATATAGATTTTAAAAATACATGTGATGTTATCTTTCTACCTAGAAATAGATAACTGCTTGCATGAAAGCATCAACTAAGACTTTTCTCAGCTTTTTATTATTAGTATTCTTATCATTGGTACATAGAAGCAGAAGAACTAAATAAAAACCCACTGTAAGCATTATGTACAATATATGTTAAGTGTTAAATTGATTGTTTCTATATTCCCTAGCAGTGGAGGTCTGTTTGTCAGAATACCTTGTATTCTTGACTTATATTTATAAGTAAAACCTTGTATTCTTAACTTAATTTTATACCTATATTTAGGGAGAATAAATCCACAATTTACCATGTAGTGTGCAGAATATGTTGTGATCATGTCAGCGTTTAATAGGAGAGATAATCCTCCTATTATAATAATATTTATATTATATTATAAATAATATAAATATTTATTATTATAAATATAATCCTCCTATTATAAATATTAAATATAATACTAATATAAATATAAATCCTCCTATTATAAATATTAAGTCTTAAATTTTTGCTGTAGTATAATTAGTTTGATGAATTTAAATATAGATTTAATCAAATAATGACTTTATTTTGGAATTTAAATTAAACTTACCAAATTTCCTATAGTCATACATAGTTCTGAAAAAGTTTTTTTTAGATTAGCAAACCATTTACGGCAAAAGCTTAGATTAAACATTCAAACTAGTGGGAGTTGTTTTTCCTTTAATTAACATTGAGGCATAATTTACTTGGAATTTTCTTTTTTTTTTAAAAGAGAATACAACTGAATTCTTTTTTTTAAAAAAGATTTTATTTATTTATTTGTCAGAGAAAGAGAGTGCGCCCACAAGCAGGGGGAGCAGCAGGCAGAGGAGGAGAGAGAAGCAGGCTCCCTGCCGAGCAAGGAGCCTGATGTGGTACTCTATCCCAGGACCCTGAGATCATGACCTGAGCCAAAGTCAGAGGCTTTAACCCACTGAGCCACCCAGGCACCCCTTAAAGGCTTAAGTTTAAAACTTTTTAGGAAAAATGCTTTTTCTTATGGTGATTTATTAATAATTATATTTTCCTCTTACATAGCATTATTTAAAACTTAAAGCCGTATAGGTAGTTTATTATTTTGTGCTTATCTATTTCTGGCTGTTATTTGTCATTACTGTTTACAGCAGTTTGAAAAAAAGTTTTTAGAAATGGCCTTCATGTTAAGGGTTGAGAGGGGTCTACTTGCCAGAAGTGTGGGACTTAGTGAACTATTACTAGTAAATGGCCGGTGTAATTTTGATTCAGGGTCGTTTTTTTTTAAAAAAAGATATTTTTATTTATTTGTTTGACAGAGAGAGAGAGTCCAAGTAGGCAGAGAAGCAGGCAGAGAGACAGGGAAGCAGGCCCACTGCTGAGCAGAGAGCCAGATGCAGGCCTTGATCCCAGGACCTTGAGATCATGACCCAAGTGGAAGGCAGAGGCTTAACCCACTGAGCCACCCATGCGACTTAGGGTCGCTTTTGTTTAATTGTGAAGTATACGAATAAATAAATGAGATTCCCAGTCCCTACTTATTATCCACATAAAACTAGAAGCTTCGTAGAATCAACAAGAGAAAATCCTGATCAGCAACACTTTGGTTTGGCAAGGATGAAGCAGACATGCATGCTTCATCCTTCAGATGTAGAGTAAATAGGATACCTCCCTTATCCTATTCGTAGGATAGGATCCTATTCGTTGAAACTTCATAGAATCAACAAGAGAAGATTCTGTTCAGTAAGACTTGAGTTTGGCAAGGATGAAGCAGATGTCCTTCATCTTTCAGTAGACTTAGTAAGATACCTGTTGGTATCCTATTGGTAGTTGATCATGGCAGTCAGTTCTGTAGGCCTCCAGGCCACTTGTGATGCACTACCATTTTTACTGAAATTTTTTAAGTCTCCTTATCTAAAGACTCCTGATATCTTGTATAATTAGCAACCTCCCCCAAAACTTGTCCCTTCCTATTTAAGTGCTAAGAAATCCTTAGTACTTATCACCATCTGACATATATTTGGTCGTTTGTTTACTGACTGTTTCTCTACACTAGTATCTAAGCTTCCTGATGGCAGCAGCTTTGTCTGCAGTTGCCTTTTTCTAAGTCCTAAGACTATTTGGCATATTACAGTATATGATGAATATTGTAGAATGTACAGAATTTCTACTTGTTCATACTAAGGTTTGCAACGCTGTAGTAAGATGGATCACAAAGATTCTGTTGCTCTAATTGCATCTGGGACATGAACTTCGTGTTTTCTGGTTGAGGTAGACTGTGGCAGAGAGTCTAACTACAATTTATTATTCACTCTGACTAGGCAGAATTTAAGCTGTTGAGAAAAGCCATGAAAATCCTTTGGGTTCCTCCTTACTTAACTTAAATTTTATACCTGGACTGGACTGTACAGTATAACTTAGCTATGAGAAGGATGACTTTTTGCCCGTTATTTTCCCTCCACCCACTGAGAAATGGGCTTTTGTTTCACCCATAAATCTATAAATATTTATAGCATCATGTCACACATTGTGGAAGATAGGAGAAAACAAAAGATACCTGAATTTATTTGAACAGAAAAGGAAGGGGTGCTTGGGTGGATTAGTGGGTTAAAGCCTCTGCCTTCTGCTCGGGTCGTGGTCCAGGGGTCCTGGGATTGAGCCCTGCATCAGGCTCTCTGCTCTGCGGGCAGCCTGCTTCCTCCTCACTCTCTGCCTGCCTCTCTGCCTACTTGTCATCTCTGTCTGTCAAATAAATAAATAAAATCTTAAAAAACAACAACAAAAATAAAAGGAACACTCAGGGTACAGTTGAGATTATTATATTCCTGATATTTTTGGATATAGAGGTGAAAATTTCTAGTAATCTCCAACTTCCCAGAAGACCTTAGGTTGATTTTTAGAGAAGAAATTTGAGAATCATTTGCCTAGATGTTTTTAATTTAAAAGGTGATTTTCTCAGGGTAAAATAAAAATAGAATCAGAGATTATTAATGTTAGGAAAATTCCCAAGGGTTGGGGGATGAGAGGACAAAATGAACAGAATGGAAGCTTGATTGGGTTTTAGGAAGGCTGAGGAAGAACCTGAATATAGCACCGCAGAAGGAAAAATGCAAATATGCCTGGAGTACGTGGTGATAGTATATTAATTCCTTTGCTACTTGTAGACTTTTATTAGGTCACTTATAACTAGGGTGACAGAGAATTTATATTCTGAACTGGGTCACTTTTGAGAGTGAAAGGATGTGCTATCTGAATGGGACACTGGGACAACAGGTGTAAACCAGAAATGTTTCAGGAAAACCAGGACACTCGATCACCTCCTATTAATAACATACTTTTCTCCAGAATTAGTCCTTAGACCCCAGGTAATTTTTTTTTCCTATATGGTACTCTAAACTGCATTTGAGGAGCTTCTTAAACTTTGATTCCTGTTTCTGGTCTTGTTGGAAGGAGAAATTCTTTTCATTTTTTCTTCTGTGGACCATTTGGTGGGGGTAAGTACAGTGTACTTAAGATGAGTTTGTTGACTTTTTATTTTGCTTAGGAAACTATGTTTTGTGCATTTTTGGTCCAGTGTTAGGTTATTTTTAAGAATCCTTGATATATCTCTGTAACTGGGCTGATAAAGTATTTGTAAATTCTTAGAATATAATACAGAAAGTGAATTTTTAATTTTGGCATTTACTCTTAAATGACTTGATATTTATATAGTTTACTTTCCTACAGGTGGGGTGGTAATTCTGAAACTTCCAGTCTTCAAGGAAGGGAAGAAAAACACCTGTGTTTATACAGTGGATATATTATTTTTTTTATGTTGGATCACTGTAATGGTTTCATTTTGTTTTCCTATAAATAAATCTTTTGTTATTCTTACATCAAGTGATGTTATTTTTATTCTGTTAAGTAATTACCATATTATATATTCTGGTAAATTAAAAATTAATAGAAATAACAGTTGCTTTTGAGGTAGTACTTACTAAAATATGATTCACCTCACCTCTGAGATCCTTCTTTGGAATTGGGATGGGAGTAGGGTGTCAGGGTTTGGAAATCACCACTTTGAAGTACTAGAATCCTTTTTTTTTTTTTTTTTTTTTTAAAGATTTATTTATTTATTTGACAGAGAGAAATCACAAGTAGGCAGAGAGGCAGGCAGAGAGAGAGAGAGGAGGAAGCAGGCTCCCTGCTGAGCAGAGAGCCCGATGCGGGACTCGATCCCAGGACCCTGAGATCATGACCTGAGCTGAAGGCAGCAGCTTAACCACTGAGCCACCCAGGCGCCCTGAAGTACTAGAATCCTAAACCTATTCAACATTTAGGAGACAAACCTGAATCCCTCTAGTCTTGCTACAGTGGTATTGTTTTGCTGCACAGTCTCCCATCTAGTGGTAGGAATGCAGAATACACCAGAACACCAAGGAGAAGCCTTAAGTTTTCAGACTTCTTTTTAATATTAAGTTAGCTTACATAGCAGGCTAAAACATTTCGATAATGGGGGGCGGGGGGAGAGAATGACCTTTTCACTTGAAAATATAAATCAGTAGTAGTGAATTCTGAGAGTATTAAAAGAGTATTTGTTTTTTTGTGGAGCATTTTTATGACTTAAACTTTCTTCTGCTCTTGTAAGATTTATATATTTTTAACAGATTTGTTGGTGAAGTGGCAAATGCATAAACAGTGTAGATGATTTTAAGAGACAGTAGGTTGGACGTATTTGAAAAAGATACTTATATATTGATTAAAATTTTAGTTAATGATTCCATTAACTAAAATGATTTATTTTACATTTTTAAAATTAAAGTACAGACAATTCAACAAACTTGGCTTGTGTTCAGCTATGACCTAAGTGACTAAATTTCAGCTAGATAGTAACAGAGTATCTTAGGGTTGGCTTTGTTTACTTAGCTCCATCTGAATTCTTCCTGTTCTTAGGTAGTCAGTCTCACTTCTTTCCTCTACTGCAGATACAGAGGAGGTCAGTCCATGCTACTTTCTGAAGTGTTCTGAAAGCATCAACACTTGACACTTGGATGGTCTACTCCATATACATTGCAGACTTAGAATACTATGTTCAAGGTTTTTTTTTTTTTGTTTTGTTTTTGTTTTGTTTTGTTTTGTTTTTGACAGAGTACAAGCAGGGGAAGTGGCAGGGAGAGGGAGAGGCAGACTCCCCACCGAGCACGGGGAGACCCATGTGGGACTCCCATCCCAGGACTCTGGGATCATGACCTGAGCTAAAGGCAATGGCTAACCAGCTGAGCCACCCAAGCGTCCTATGCTAAATTTTTTATTCCTCTTTTTAAAGAACTGGTTTCTTTGGGTGGCCTCCTTAAGCATATCAAATTAGCACTGAGGGGAGGTCTTTTTGGGTTAATGTATGTTAAAAAAAAAAAAAGTTGCTTAAAATAAATGGGGGGGGGTGCCTTGGTGGCTCAGTGGGTTAAGCCTCTCTCTCCAGCCCAGGTCATGATCTCAGGGTCCTGGGATGAAGCCCTGCATCGGGCTCTCTGCTCAGCACGGAGCCTGCTGTTCTGCCTACTTGTGATCTCTCTCTCGTCAAATAAATAAAATCTTAAAAAAAATAATGAAAAATAATAAAATAAATAGGAATAGCCAGATAATGAGAGAATTTATAATGGCTTGCTTATAGCAACTTTTGAATAGTTTTAAGGGAAAAATACCTCTTGTTTTACATGGTGATTAAAAAAATCAGTCAAAAGGAAAGAAAAATTGGGGCACCTGGCGGTTCGGTCAGAAAAGCATGTGACTCTTGATCTCTTGATCTAGGTGTCATGAGTTTGAACCCCACCACGGGTATAGAGATGACGTGAATAAATGTAACTTTAAAAAAAGGGAAAGAAAAACTTACTATGGCATAAACAGGTTAAATATAGCGTGTACAATTACCAAAGCGTTACCTTTACATTTCTTAGTTTTCATGTGTGAATCTTTTGTTCATTCATTTTGCAGAGAACCCAGTGTGACAAAAATAGCATATCTAGTTGTACTAACAGATTGGTTTTTCCTGCAGCTGCAACTTTTTTTTTTTTTTTTTAGTAAGATGGGCCTTTGCCTTTTTTTGTGGGTTCTGGAGGTAATGTAAGGTTCATCTGCCATGGTGAGAGATTGAACTTGTGTTCACAGTATCGGCCTGCCTCTGGAAGAGTGGCTACCAGATTTTCAGCTGTTATACTATGTTGCTCTTGTGTGTGTACCATGTCATCACGTGCTTGAAGAAATAAACACATCAGGGCTGTCCTTTCTGCCATTGATCATGGTATTCTCCAAAGGGTCTGGAATGTCCTTGTATACTGTGACTTAGCTCCTTTAGCTTCTTAGTTCTTTTATCAAAACCATTTGGATATCTTTATTTCTTTTTAATACTTTGAAAATGTACCTTTTTCTCCTCTTTCAAATTATCTCATCCTTGTAATTTTTCCCCCCAGTCCTTGTTACTTGTTTGAAACACTCTATGGTACGTGAATTTTCCCCCAGTTTTTACCTTCAAACCCAATTAATAAGTTGCTATAGGATTGGTATTTGCTGTGTGACAGGAGATGTGCTTAATGAGAGTTGTAAAATTATGAACTAATAGTTCTTTTATATGTTGATTGTGACTACCTATTCATATATAGTTCAGTTGCTGAATAATTTTGGAAGCATTCAGTTCTTTTCCTATCAACCTATTGAATATTGAGGCCCATCAGTACATATCAGACAATCTTATACATCTACAGTTTTAAAAAATGGAATCTGATTCTGTGGTGTTCTTTAACATGGCTTTGATTTAATGTGCCATGAATATTTTCCCGTTAGCCTTTTTTGCTCTCTGTTTGTTGGCCTCGTAGTGTTTCATTTTAAGACTGCTGTCTTTACCATTATTGAACATGTCCTTTTTCATTGTCACTTAGCTCCTTTAGCTTCAAAATACTTTATCAAAGCCACTGGGATATCTTTATTTCTTTTTAACACTTTGAAATGTACCCTTCTTTTTTCAAATTAACTCAGTTCTTATTGAGTAGTATGTATGTAGTATGTAAGTCTTTTCCTAGTTTTTACTTTCACATCCAGTTAGTAATTTGGTTAGATTTATTTCTTAAGGTATATGCCAGTCTAAGAAGACCGTATTTCTAAATTAATTGTAATGGGGATTATATAAAAGTACAACCTTGTGTTTCACATGGAAGGACCCTGCAGACTATTAAGTTAAAATGGTAACATTTACATCTCAACCTTACACAAAAAAAAAATGAGTGGAGTAACATTTAAGACTGTTTATTCCATTTCCTAGACATTTGACACTTACGGTAAGTGCTCTTTGTATAAAATTATTTTGGCATAAGTCTCATTTCAACTTGCAGTTTTTGTTTTTTTTTAAGATTTTATTTATTTATTTGAGAGAAAGAACGAGAGAGTGAGAGCATGAGAGGAGGAGGGTCAGAGGGAGAGGCAGGCTGCCTGCCTAGCAGGGACCCAGATGTGGGATTCTATCCTAGGACTCCAGGATCCTGACTGAGCCACCCAGGCACCCTCACCTTCTGTGTTTTATAAATACTTTCAAATTTATGCTAAATGAGAAAAAAATGTTGCTGATACTTTTTTAAAAAGCAAAAGTTCAGAAACTTCTCCTCTACGGTTTCTTTTTCTTTCTTTCAAGGCTTTATTTATTTGACAGAGGGAGAGACAGTGAGAACGGGAATTCAAGAAGCGGGAGAGGGAGAAGCATGCTCCCACTGAGCAGAGAACCCGATGTGGGACTTGATTTTAAGATCCTGGGGTCATGACCAGAGCCGAAGGCACATGCTAAATGACTCAGCCACCCAGCTGCCCCTCCTCTACTATTTCTTGACTACTGTTTTTGTTGCTGTTTCTTGATGAATAGTTGTTCCTACTGTTTGTACTCCTACCCAGGAAAGATTTCAAAGATCTGATCGGTGAAGCAACATTTGATGATCCATTTAATTTGTCTTCCAGATTGAGTGTATCTCTAATTTTCTAGATTGAAGAAATGAGTCCTGTTAATGAAATTGTATCTTTCATAAGCTTAGAGTACACATCATACTCAAGAGTAAAGAGCTCAAATCCTTTCTTCTAAGTCCAGGAACAAGATAAAGATGCAACTTCTATGCCACTTCTATTTCATGGTACTGGAAATCTTACCTAGCGCAACTAGGCAAGAAAAAGAAATAAAAAGCATCCACCTTGGAAAGAAAGTAGTAAAATGGTCACTGTTTCCTGATGACATAATGTTATATAGAAGACCCTAAAGACTTCATCAAGAAACTGTTAACTAAAAAATGAAGTCAGTAAAATTGCAGGATAAAAACACACAAAAATCTGTTGCATTTCTTTGTAGTGGTAATTATCAGGAAAATAAAATAATCCCATTTATAGTTACCTCAAAAGGAAGAACATTTCTAGGAATAAACTTAAAGGAGATGAAAGACCTATATATTGAAATCCACAGGGGTTACTAAAAGGATTTGAAGAGACAACTATAAAGGTACCCTGTGCTCATGGATTGGAAAAATTAATGTCGTTAAAATATCCATGCTGTTCAAAGCAATCTACAGATTCAGTGCAATTTCTACCAAAATTCCAGTGGGATTTTTTCAAAGAAGTAGAACGACTAATTCTAAAATTTTACAAAACAGCCAGACACACACACAGATAGCCAAAACAGTCTTGAAAGAACAAAACTGGACATATCACACACCCTCCCTCATTTTTAAATTATATTACAAGCTTATAGTAACTAACAGTGTGGTATTGTCATAAAAGAAGGCATATGGATCAATGGAACAGAAAGAGAGCCTATGAATAAACCTGAGTATATATGGTCAATTAATTTATGACAGAGGAGCCAAGAATATACACTTGGGAAGGAGTAGTCTCTTCAACAAATGGTTCTGGGAAAACTGGGCAGCCACGTGGAAAATAATGAAACCCAACCATTGTCTTAAACCATACATAAAAATGAGTTCAAAATGGATTAAAGACTTGAATGTAAGCCCTGAAACCATAAAAATCCTAGAAGAAAACATAGGTGGTAAATTTCCTGATACAGGTTTTGGTGGTAATTTTTTTGCATATGTGCTGCTGAAGCGAGCACAGTGATGATTTTTTTGAATCTGACACAAAAAGCAGAAGCAACAAAAGCAAAACTAAGTGGGATTACATCATAATAAAAGGCTTCTGCACAACAAACAAAACCATTAAATTGTAAAAGCACCCTACTGAATGGGGGAAGATATTTGCAGATCATACATTTGATAAGGGGTTAATATTTAAAATATATAAAGAACACATAAAACTCAGTAGCAAAAAACAGTCCACTTAAGAAAATGGCTGAAGATCTGAATAGATCCCCCCCCCCCAAGAAAACAGAGAGATAGCCAACAGGAATGTAAAAAGGTGCTCAACATCATTAATCATCAGGGAAACACACAAATGGAAACCATAGTGAGATACCACCTTATGCCTTGTTAAAGTGGCCATTATCAAAAAGACAGATACCAAGTGGAGAAGAGGGAATCCTTGTGCAGTGTTGGTGGGAATGTAAACTAGTGTACCTACTGGGAAGAAAGTATGGAGATTCATCAAATTGAAAATAGAACTGTATGATCCAGCAGTTCAACTTTTGGGTAACTTGAAAAGATAAATGCAACCCTCATGTTCATTGCAGTATTATGTACGATTGCCAAGATATGGAAACATCGTAGCTGTCCATTGATGGGTGAATGCATATAGAGATTGTGGTATGTTTGCACAGTGGAATATTGTTCAGCCATTAAAAAGAATGAAATCTTGCCATGTACAACGACATGGATGGCTCTCCAAGGCATTGTGCTAAGTGAAATAAGTCAGGAAGACAAGCACCATGTTATGTCTTACATGAGGATATTAAAAAAGCTGATAGATACAGGGGACAGATTGGTGATTGCAAGAGGTGGGGAATGAAGGTGGTAGAAATGGATGAAGGGAGTTATTGGTAAAAAATGCAATTGATACAAAACAAATTTGGAGTCGTTTAAAATATTTGTTTATATATTCATATACATGGCATAGGTATATGTAATATATATAAAGGCACTGAAAAAAGAAAGAACAGTACTTAATTATTAGTATCTGTTGAGACTTTCTTAATGTATAGTTCCCAGAGCATTTAGCTAATCCTGAAAAGAGTCTTAAAATGATGTGGACATACATACATGCTGAAAAAGTATGTTTCAGGTGATCCTTTGGAAAGAGATTGTTTTGCATTTGGCTAAATGATTATGATACAGTGTGGGTTTTTTTGTCTTTGTTTTCATTTGTTTGTTTGTTTGTTTTTTAACTAATACTGTTTTTAGCCAAGTTTATTTATTAGAAAATCTACTTGGGTATCAGCATAGTTTTGATATATATAGTCCAGTGAATGCCTGTGTAGTTGGGAACTTGTTACCCTCAATATTCTGCTAATGGTGCATGCCTGACTTGCTGTGGAAGTGAACACGAAGTGGCTTAAGTTTCTAAAGTTGGTGAACTCTGCCTTGGGAGATGTGTATAGGCTTGTGTGCTATACTAAGAATAGGACTGTAAGATTAGTGAAGCCATCTGGTAATTGGTTACTCCTAAGTTTTTGAGATTTTGCTGGACATTTTCTGTGAAAAAAATTGTATGTTTCATTTTTGTTTTACATTGATTAGCTATTTAAGACTTGCACTGAATTGGCTAATTGGGTATTCACTTGCTATATATGTTTCCAAGCACTCTTTTCTTTTACAAAAATTTAAATCTGTTCATAAATCTGTCACTACTATAGTAGTGAGTTTCTGTGATGTGACCTTTTGGAAAGTCTTATTTGTGTTAATACAGGTAATGTTTACTTTGCCTCAGACATTGTTGGAGGAGGGCATATTAGATAATAAAAGTGGGAGTATTTTGTTTGTATAGTAGGGATTGGTTCCTTCCACTGTCTGGAAAAATGTTCTTAGGTTTCTGTGGTAGGCCTGTTTTCTTCCTGCATGTATGTGCTAGAATCCTCATAACTTATCATTTATCCCTAATGCAAAGAACCTATATCCCATGTTTTAATTTTTTTTGGTGTCGGGGTTAGGAATTATTAATAATGTAATGTCAAGAAGGTATTTCAGTTTTTATATTTTTAAGGTAAATAACTAAAAGAAAATCCAAAGTGTGTTTCCATTTAGAACCTTTTGATTGGTAAGGGAAATTTAATATCAAGTTTGTGGCTTATAAGAGCTGAGGTCTTCTGAATTGAGAATGGGAAAAGCAGTAGCTATCAAGATTCCCATGATATTTGGGTTTCTTGTTTGGAGTGATTTGCTTTTGGTTGGTTAGAGGTGGGATACATTTTCCTTCCTTTTGCTGGGGCTCAGACTTAGAAGCTTTTTCAAGCTGTTGTTGTAGTAGAGACATTGTGCTGAGGAAAAATTACTACCTAGAGAACTGCTTGAGTTAAAATACTATAAGGAAGTGTATTTTGTAGAGTTAGTGTTAACGATTCAGTGTTTCTTCTCCCAGGAATATTTGTATAACTTGGTTTTGTGTTTGGTCTACTGTGGGTTCATAATCTCAGCATGAATTCTTACTTCTTTTTGCTTTTTAATGTGAAGTACCATATTTTAGTTTCTGGACTTATCTTCAAGTTTTTATGTGCTCATTTCTAAAGTATACAGTAGTTTTCATAAACATTATTTTAAAAACCCTTTATTTTTTAGATCCTCTTCCACCTGAAATTTGAAAATTTTCACATGTAATGTGCTCAGGTTAGTTTTTTATTCTTTTGACAGTAGATTGTGCAAATAGTCAAAGATTGTTGGTTTTAGTCTACATAAAAAATACCATTTTGGATGCTTATTTAAAAAGTCATGCTAGGACTGTCATATACTTATTTAAATGAATATATTTATTCAAAAAGTATGAGTGATCACGGTACACAAGGCACTGTTTTGGACCTTTGAGGATGTAGTAGAGACAAAACAGAGCTTTGCCCACATGGAACTTAAATTTTAATTGAGAGAGAAAAACATTAAACAGATTAAGATGAGTTAGATGGTAAATGCAGACAGAGTGAGTAAGGGTGGATAGTGAGGGTTTAGAGGTAGAGAAGTGCCCTGAGGCTTTGTTATTTTGTATAATTACTGAGAAGAGTTCATCTGATAAGGTGACATTTTTGAAAAGATCTGTAAGAATAAAGTGTGGGAGCAAAAAGTGTAGATATTGGGAGAAGAGTATTCTAGGCAGAAGGAACAACAAGTGCTGAGCATTTGAGGTAAGAAGAGTTCTTGGCCTGTGGGAGGCATTGCAAAGGAGATGTCAGTGCAACAGAAGCAAAGTGATGCAGAGGGAGTGGATTACAAAGGCTTACTATAGTATTGGTAGAATATATATTCTAATGTTATATGTAAAATACTGTAGTTGTTGAAACTGTGATTTATACCTTTTGGTTCACTTAAGATCAGACTCTTTCTGACTAGTCTAGCAGTTTATTACCT
The DNA here is from genome assembly GCF_022355385.1 of Mustela nigripes. Classification (NCBI taxonomy): domain Eukaryota; kingdom Metazoa; phylum Chordata; class Mammalia; order Carnivora; family Mustelidae; genus Mustela; species Mustela nigripes. The sequence goes on along the minus strand of NC_081557.1, from coordinate 60,954,001 downwards.
CTGTGATGAAGAGAAATTGCTAAAAAAATGTTTGCAGTCTCCTTTTAAGGTCTCTCAAACTAGTTAGAAGGTAATGATTTGGAAGCAAATAATTACAGTGTAGAAGAATTCTATTATGTAGAATTATGTGCTAGCTTTAGTGACTGGAGGGCACGTTAGTATGTGAAGGGAAGACTTGATTCATTTTGAAGAATGAGCTTCAAGGGTGAAACAGCAAGGTATATCACAGAAAACTGGGAAGTGGTTTTGTGTTGGAAGCGAAGATTCAAGAAAGAATATTGACAAGGATGAAATGTATGCCATCTTGTAAATAGTAAGGATGTCATTGAGGTTAAGCACTGAAAGTGTTGTATTGTAGATCATTCTGTGGTCAGTTCAGAGATTGTTTGTAGGTGTGAGGTGGGTGAGACCCCAAATCAGTTATCATCAGATAAGAAGCAGTCAGTCCAGCATTTCTTTATGGGGACAGTTTTGGGAGGACCGTGTTTGTTTGTTTTTATTCATTTATTAAAGTAGCCTCTGTGCCCAATGTGGGGCTTGAACTCATGACCCTGAGATCAAGAGTCACATGCTCAGTCAGGTGAGCCAGCTAGGTGCCTCAATGGGTGGAACAGTTTTAAACTGTGAAGTGCTAATTGTGCATTGTAGGACAATTAATAATCTTCCTTGTCCTAGGTATTAAATGCTGGTAAAATCTCTCTGTGTTAATCTTCTTCCCTAATTTCTGAATACTTAGAGGATAGGTGGCTCCCCCTAGTTAAGAAATGAATAGAAATTAGGGACACCTAGGTGGCTCAGTCAGTGAAATATGGCTCCCTTAGCTCAGGTCATGATCTCAAAGAGTCCTGGGATTGACCTCCTGTCCTGTTCTCTGCTCAGCAGGGAGCCTGCTTCTCCCTCTCCCTCTGCCTGCCCCTCTACCTGCTTGTGCTCGCCTCAAATAAATAAAATCCTGCTTTCTCTCTCAAATAAATAAAATCCTAAAAAATTTTTTAAAAATCCCAAATAAATAGAATTTAAACTCTGGCTTGGGCGGTCATAGTTGGATAAGGAGGAACAGGTAGAATTGCTGGAGATTACAAGACTTGATTATCGATGGGCTCTAGGGAGTGTATATGAATACAGAGAGGTTTGGAGCATCAATAGTGTGACAATAAATTTTATGACAGTTTCAGTTTTGAAAACTAAAAAAAATCAAAAACAAAAAAACCAAGATTCTGAGGAGTGTAAAATGACTTCATGCTGTCAAGGGGGAGTAACTAAGAACTGAATAACTTATCTAGACAGTTTCTGGAAGGATATAGAAAAATGCAAGATACAGCAAGATAGAGGAAGAAAAAAACTAAGAATATAACTTAAAATTGAGTTCAGAACTTGACCAGTGTGTTTGAAATTTTAAAGGATTCAAAAGGAGCAAGACAAGTATGCCTTGGCCTCAGATTACTTTTTGAGGGGCAGAGAGAAAGCTTAGCATTGGAAATAAGGGTACATGATATATTTAATGCTATAGGACAGGTATGACATACTATTTAAGAAGAATCAGAGAGGGACGCCTGGGTGGCTCAATGGGTTAAAGCCTCTGCCTTCGGCTCAGGGCATGATCCCAGGGTCCTGGGATTGAGCCCCACTTTGGGCTCTCTGCTCAGCAGGGAGCCTGCTTCACTCTCTCTCTCTCTGCCCACCTCTCTGTCTGCTTGTGATCTCTGTCTGTCAAATAAAATCTTAAAAAAAAAAAAAAGAATCAGAGAAGGTAGAGATCAAGTTCTGTTTTTTATTATCAGAAACTGAACCATACACACCAAAATAAAAGTACTATTTAATTTTTGTTGCAAGTATGAATTGTGAAAGCCTTGTATCCTTGTATCATTTTTCTGTTCCCTGGGTATTCTATTTCTCGTGCTTTGTTCTTAAAGCACAGTTGGCCAGGGTTAACTGTTAACTGCTTATCTAAAATTAATTTGCTTATCAAACGTTACTTTGTATAATAATTGGGCTTGTTTGAACAGACAATTTTGAAAGATTGTAAGTAGATAAATGATCAGCACTACTTTGGTGTTTTCTTGCTATCAAGGCCAAGTTAGGTCACTTGAATTTTTACTTAATCATTATGTGCTGGAGAGTAAAAAGGCAGCACATGAATAACTTCAGTTTCTTTCCCTTTATGGTAGTTACAGCTGAGATAGATATATATATATATATATAATTTTTTTTTTTACAATATCATTGAAATGTATTTACTGACATGAAACTTTAATGCCATGTACATGAGAAAGAGCAAGTAACAAAAATATGGCAGGCAAGCACCTATAACCATTTATGCACAAATATATGCAAAGAAGGAAGTCTGGAAATATACCACAATAACAGTGATTATTTCTGGTAATAAGATCGCAGACAGCTTTTTAAAAATTTTGCCTCTTTTTTGCCTTTTATGCTCTTTCTACAATAAGCATATACTTCTTGAGTTTAAAAAAGTTGTTTCTTTTTTTTGTTTTTTTAAATTTTATTTTTTATTTTTTTAAAAGCATATAATGTATTTTTATCCCCAGGGGTACAGGTCTGTGAATCGCCAGGTTTACACACTTCACAGCACTCACCCTCCCCAGTGTCCATAACCCCACCCCCCTCTCCCAACCACACTCCCCCCAGGAACCCTCAGTTTGTTTTGTGAGATTAAGAGTCACTTATGGTGCAATTGCACTATTGGGTATTTACCCTAAAGATACAAACGTAGTGATCCAAAGGGGCACATGTACTCGAATGTTTATAGCAGCAATGTCCACAATAGCCAAACTATGGAAAGAACCTAGATGTCCATCCACAGATGAATGGATCAAGAAGATGTGGTATATATACACAATGGAATACTATGCAGCCATCAAAAGAAATGAAATCTTGCCATTTGCGACAACATGGATGGAACTAGAGCGTATCATGCTTAGCGAAATAAGTCAAGCGGAGAAAGACAACTATCATATGATCTCCCTGATATGAGGAAGTGGTGATGCAACATGGGGGCTTAAGTGGGTACGAGAAGAATAAATGAAAGAAGATGGGATTGGGAGGGAGACAAACCATAAGTGACTCTTAATCTCACAAAACAAACTGAGGGTTGCTGGGGGGGAGGGGGTTTGGGAGAAGGGGGTGGTATTATGGACATTGGGGAGGGTATGTGTTTTGGTGAGTGCTGTGAAGTGTGTAAACCTGGTGATTCACAGACCTGTACTCCTGGGGATAAAAATATATGTTTATAAAAAAAAATTTTAGGGGGGAAAAAAAAAAGAGTCACTTATGGTTTGTCTCCCTCCCGATCCTATCTTCTTTCATTTATTCTTTTCCTACCACCCCAACTCCCCACGTTGCATCTTCACTTCCTCATATCAGGGAGATCATATGATAGTTGTCTTTCTCCGATTGACTTATTTCACTAAGCATGATACCCTCTAGTTCTATCCATGTCGCAAATGGCAAGATTTCATTTCTTTTGATGGCTGCATAGTATTCCTTTGTATATATATACCACATCTTCTTTATCCATTCATTTGTTGATGGACATCTAGGTTCTTTCCATAGTTTGGCTATTGTAGACATTGCTGCTATAAACATTCGGGTGCACATGCCCCTTCAGAGCACTACGTTTGTATCTTTAGGGTAAATACCCAGTGGTACAATTGCTGGGTCATAGGGTAGCTCTATTTTTAACTTTTTGAGGAACCTCCATGCTGTTTTCCAGAGTGGTTGCACCAGCTTGCATTCCCACCAACAGTGTAGGAGGGTTCTCCTTTCTCCGCATCCTCACCAGCATCTGTCATTTCCTGACTTATTAATTTTAGCCATTCTGACTGGTGTGAGGTGGTATCGCATTGTGGTTTTGATTTGTATTTCCCTGATGCTGAGTGATGTGGAGCACTTGTTCATGTGTCTGTTGGCCATCTGGATGTCTTCTTTGCAGAAATGTCTGTTCATGTCTTCTGCCCATTTCTTGATTGGATTATTTGTTCTAGGTGAGTTTGCTATGTTCTTTATAGATTTTGGACACTAGCCCTTTATCTGATATGTCATTTGCAAATATCTTCTCCCATTCTGTCGGTTGTCTTTTGGTTTTGTTAACTGTTTCCTTTGCTGTGCAAAAGCTTTTGATCTTGATGAAATCCCAATAGTTCATTTTTGCCCTTGCTTCCCTTCCTTTGGCGATGTTCCTAGGAAGACATTGCTGCAGCTGAGGTTGAAGAGGTTGTTGCCTGTGTTCTCCTCAAGGATTTTGATGGATTCCTTTCTCACGTTGAGGTCCTTCATCCATTTTGAGTCTATTTTCGTGTGTGGTGAAGGAAATGGTCCAATTTCATTTTTCTGCATGTGGCCGTCTAATTTTCCCAACACCATTTATTGAAGAGGCTGTCTTTTTTACATTGGACATTATTTCCTGCTATTGAAGATTAGTTGATCATAGAGGTGAGGGTCTATTTCTGGGCTCTCTGGTCTGTTCCATTGATCTATTTGTCTGTTTTTGTGCCGGTACCATGTTGTCTTGGTGACAGCTTTGGAATAAAGCCTGAAGTCCGGAATTGTGATGCCACCAACTTTGGCTTTCTTTTTCAATATTCCTTTGGCTATTCAAGGTCTTTTCTGGTTCCATATAAATTTTAGAATTATTTGTTCCATTTCTTTGAAAAAAAAAAATGGGTGGGATTTTGATAGGGATTGCATTAAATGTGTAGATTGCTTTAGGTAGCATAGACATTTTTACAATATTTGTTCTTCCAATCCATGAGCATGGAATATTTTTCCATTTGTTTGTGTCTTCCTCAATTTCTTTCATGAGTACTTTGTAGTTTTCTGAGTATAGATTTTGTGCCTCTTTGGTTAGGTTTATCCCTAGGTATCTTATAGTTTTGGATGCAATTGTAAATGGGATTGACTCCTTAATTTCTTTTTCTTCTGTCTTGTTGTTGGTGTAGAGAAATGCAACTGATTTCTGTGCATTGATTTTATATCCTGACACTTTACTGAATTCCTGTACAAGTTCTAGCAGTTTTGGAGTGGAGTCTTCTGGGTTTTCCACACGTAGTATCAGATCATCTGTGACTTGTTTGACTTCTTCTTTGCTGATTTGGATGCCTTTAATTTCTTTTTGTTGTCTGATTGCTGAGGCTAGGACTTCTAGTACTATGTTGAATAGCAGTGGTGATGATGGACATCCCTGCCGTGTTCCTGACCTTAGCAGAAAAGCTTTCAGTTTTTCTCCATTGAGAATGATGTTTGCAGTGGGGTTTTCATAGATGGCTTTGATAATATTGAGGTATGTGCCCTCTATCCCTACACTTTGAAGAGTTTTGATCAGGAAGGGATGCTGTACTTTGTCAAATGCTTTTTCAGCATCTATTGAGAGTATCATATGGTTCTTGTTCTTTATTTTATTAATGTATTGTATCACATTGATTGATTTGCGGATGTTGACCACCTTTGCAGCCCTGGAATAAATCCCACTTGGTCATGGTGAATAATCCTTTTAATGTACTGTTGAATCCTATTGGCTAGTATTTTGGTGAGAATTTTCGCATCTATGTTCATCAAGGATATTGGTCTGTAGTTCTCTTTTTTGAGGGATCCTTGTCTGGTTTTGGGGTCAAGGTGATGCTGGCCTCATAAAATGAGTTTGGAAGTTTTCCTTCCATTTCTATTTTTTGGAACAGTTACAGGAGAATAGGAATTAGTATTTCTTTAAATGTTTGGTAGAATTCCCCCCGTGAAGCCGTCTGGCCCTGGGCTTTTGTTTGTTTGGAGATTTTTGATGACTGTTTCAATCTCCTTACTGGTTATGGGTCTTTTCAGGTTTTCTCTTTCTTCCTGGTTCAGTTGTGGTAGTTTATATGTCTCTAGGAATGCATCCATTTCTTCCAGATTTGTTGGCGTAGAGTTGCTCATAGTATGTTCTTATAATTGTTTGTATTTCTTTGGTGTTAGTTGTGATCTCTCCTCTTTCATTCATGATTTTATTTATTTGGGTCCTTTCTCTTTTCTTTTTGATAAGTCTGGCCCGGGGTTTATCAATCTTATTAATTCTTTCAAAGAACCAGCTCCTAGTTTCGTTGATTTGTTCTGTTGTTTTTTTGGTTTCTATTTCATTGATTTCTGCTCTGATCTTTATGATTTCTCTTCTCCTGCTGGGTTTAGGCTTTCTTTCTTGTTCTTTCTCCAGCTCCTTTAGGTGTAGGGTTAGGTTGTGTATTCAAGACCTTGTTTCTTGAGAAACACTTGTACCACTATATATTTTCCTTTCAGGACTGCCTTTGCTGTGCCCCACAGATTTTGAACCCTTGTGTTTTCATTATCATTTCTTTCCATGAATTTTTTCAATTCTTCTTTAATTTCCTGGGTGACCCATTCATTCTTTAGAAGGATGCTGTTTAGTCTCCATGTATTTGTGTTCTTTCCTGATTTCCTCTTGTGATTGAGTTCTAGCTTCAGAGCATTGTGGTCTGAAAATATACAGGGAATGATCCCAGTCTTTTGATACTGGTTGAGACCTGATTTAGAACCCAGGATGTGATCTATTCTGGAGAATGTTCCATGTGCTCTAGAGAAGAATGTGTATTCTGTTGCTTTGGGATGAAATGTTCTGAATATATCTGTGATGTCCCTCTGGTCCAGTATGTCATTTATGGCCTTTATTTCCTTATTGATCTTTTGCTTGGATGATCTGTCCATTTCAGTGAGGGGAGTTTTAAAGTCCCCTACTATTATTGCATTATTGTTGAAGTGTTTCTTTGATTTTGTTATTTAATTGGTTTATATAGTTGGCTGCTCCCACGTTAGGGGCATAGATATTTAAAATTGTTAGATCATCTTGTTGGACAGACCCTTTGAGTATGATATTGTCCTTCCTCATCTCTTATTATAGTCTTTGGCTTAAAATCTAATTGATCTGATGTAAGGATTGCCTTACAATCCTTAAACCCAGCTTTCTTCTGATGTCCATTAGCATGGTAAATTATTCCCCCCACACACTTTAAATCTGGAGGTTTCTTTGGGTCTAAAATGAGTTTCTTGTAGGCAACGTACTGATTTTTTTTTTTAACCCATTCTGATACCCTTTGTCTTTTGATTGGGGCGGTTAGCCCATTAACATTCAGGATAACTATTGAGAGAGATGAATTTAGTGCCATTGTATTGCCTGTAAGGTGACTGTTACTGTATATTGTCTCTGTTCCTTTCTGATCTACTACTTTTAGGCTCTCTCTTTGCTTAGAGGACCCCTTTCAATATTTCCTGTAGAGCTGGTTTGGTGTTTGCAAATTCTTTCAGTTTTTGTTTGTCCTGGAAGCTTTTAATCTTTCCTCCTATTTTCAATGATAGCCTAGCTGGATATAGTATTCTTGGCTGAATGATTTTCTCGTTTAGTGCTCTGAATATATGCCAGCTCTTTCTGGCCTGCCAGGTCTCTGTGGATAAGTCTGCTGCCAATCTAATATTTTTAACCATTGTATGTAACAGACTTCTTTTCCCAGGCTGCTTTCAGGATTTTCTCTTTGTCACTAAGACTTGTAAATTTTACTCTTAGGTGATGAGGTGTGGACCTATCTTGTTGTATATTGTTGAGGGGGGGTTCTCTTCACCTCCTGGGTTTTGATGCTTGTTCCCTTTGCCATATTAGGGAAATTCTCTACAATAATTCTCTCCAATATACCTTCTGCTCTCTTCTTCTTCTGGAATCCCAATTATTCTAATGTTGTTTTGTCTTATATTGTCACTTATCTCTCTAATTCTCCCCTCAGGGTCCAGTAGCTGTTTGTCTCTCTTTTGTTCAGCTTCTTTATTCTCTGTCATTTGGTCTTCTATATCACTAATTCATTCTTCTGCCTCATTTATCCTAGCAGTAAGAGCCTCCATTTTTTATTGCACCTCATTAATAGCTTTTTAAATTTCAACTTGGTTAGATTTTAGTTCTTTTATTTCTCCAGAAAGGGCTTTTATCTCTCCAGAGAGGGTTTCTCTAATATCTTCCATGCCTTTTTCGAGCCTGGCTAAAACCTTGAGAATCGTCATTATGAACTCTATATCTGACATATTACCAATGTCTGTATTGATTAGGTCCCTAGCCTTCAGTACTGCCTCTTGTTCTTTTTTTTGTGGTGAGTTTTTCTGCCTTGTCATTTTGTCCAGATAAGAGTATATGAAGGAGCAAATAAAATATTGAAAGGGTGGCAAAGACTTCAGAAAAATGTGCTTTAACCAAATCAGAAGACATCCCAAATTGTGGGAGGGAGAAAGGGGATAAAAAGAAGTTCAGAAAAAAAAAATAAATAAAATAAAAGAAGAAAACTAATAAAGACAAAATATAAAAAAGAAAAATTATATATATATTAGATAAACTAGTTAAAAAACGTTAAAAAAGAAAAGGGAAATGTTAAAAAAAATTTAGCAGAAGAAAAAAAATTAAATTAAAAAAAATTAAATTAACTTTAAGACTAAAGAATCGTGGGGAGAAAGCCATGGTGAGTTCCATGCTTTGCTTTCTCCTCCTCTGGAATTCTGCTGCTCTCCTTGGTAGGTGAACTTTGTCTTGGCTGGATTTCTTGTTGATCTTCTGGGGGAGGGGCCTGTTGTAGTGATTCTCAAGTGTCTTTGCCCCAGACAGAATTGCACCACCCTTAATCAGGAGACTTTGTCCCCTGAACGCTTTCTGTAGAGTTCCAGAGGACGGGAATGAAAATGGCGGCCTCCCAGTCTCCAGCCGGAGGAGCCGAGAGCTTGGGTCCCCACTCCTCAGTGCGCCCTCAGAGAAAAAAGCCCAATCACTCCCGTCTCCCTGGCCTCTGCCATGCTCCAAGCTCACCCAGCCTGTGACTGGTTCAAGGTAAACCCGAGCTGAGAGCTCACTCCTTGGCTCTGTCTCTGTAGCCGACTTCCCCAGTTTAATACCTGTGAGCTCTGTGCCACTCAGACACCCCCAATCCTTCTGTGACCCAGTGGGACCTAGGGCCACGCTGGCCCCGTGTGGGCTTCACCCCGGTTTAGCCTCTGGATCTGTGTCCCTCAGTGGAGCAGACTTTTGAAAGTCCTGATTTTGTGCTCCGTTGTTCCGCCGCTTGCCGGGAGGACCCCCCTCCCCCCCGGTCTATTTTCCCGTCGCTTTGGATTAACTTCTCTGCAGGTCCTACCTTTCAGAAAGTGGTCGATTTTCTGTTTCTAGAATTGCTGTTCTTCCTCTCTTCGATCTCCTGTTGAATTTGTAGTTGTTTGCAATGGTTTGATAAGCTATCTAGCTGATCTCCTCCTACGTGATGTATTCTCAGCCTGCTACTTCTCTGCCATTTTCGATACTTGTATATTTTAAAACATACTTTAAAACAACTCATTTCTTGGTCTTCCTCTCTGTTCTCTAAATTGGATTGTATTTTTATTTTCTTCATTGAATTTGAAAATAATGTCTCTTGAGTACATTGGAGGTAAAACTCTGAGGTCTGTTTAGAGCTGCCTCTCCCTCAGTTTTGGTACTGAAACAATTGTGTTAGACTATTTTATAGTAATGCTCTCCTGTTTAAAACATACAGTTGGAATGTACGGCGACGCCTGGGTGGCTCAGTTGGTTAAGCGGCTGCCTTCGGCTCAGGTCATGATCCCAGTGTCCTGGGATCGAGTCCCACATCGGGCTCCTTGCTTGGCAGGAGCCTGCTTCTCTCTCTGTCTCTGCCTGCCACTCTGTCTGCCTGTACGCGCTCTCGCTTGCACTCTCTCTCTTTCTCTCTCTCTGACAAATAAATAAATAAAATCTTTTTTTAAAAAATTGGAACGTACGTTGTTTTAACTGTTCAGAGTAATAGCAAATGAAGTTCCTGGATCATTTCTTACTTGGAAATCTATGCAGCAAAAACTTGTGTTAGTTTCCAGTTTTATTTGTTCGTATTAGCTAGTTGATACCAACTGGTGACTGAGCTAACGCAGTAAAACTGAAGGGAGAGAAGAATGAAAATTTATATAAACAAATTGAGATCCTGTCTACTCTCAGACCATGTATCTGCTCTGTGTTTTTAATAATGCAAACACAGCATTCTAGGGAGAATATTAATAAAGGTAGTTTGACCCTCAGCTTGTTCATGCTTCCATATATATGATTTAAGTTTTTTTTTTTTTAATGGTAGGGATGAATAATCCTAGCATTGTAGTTCTGAAGGTTTATGAGCATTAACAGAATTGAAAGTTCTTCAAGAATTCAAGTTCTTTGAAATAGCTTCTTTTTTTTTTTTTTTAAAGATTTTATTTATTTATTTGACAGAGAGAAATCACAAGTAGTCAGAGAGGCAGGCAGAGAGAGAGAGAAGGAAGCAGGCTCCCTGCTGAGCAGAGAGCCCAATGCGGGACTCGATCCCAGGACCCTGAGATCATGACCTGAGCCGAAGGCAGTGGCTTAACCCACTGAGCCACCCAGGCGCCCTTGAAATAGCTTCTTTTGAGATAAATAGGATATTTGAGGATGAATTGCTCTCAGAGGAAGTTTGATTTACTTGATGTTACTGATCATTTATGTGACCCTAATCAGTATCCTCTTAACTTCTCAGTGGTCTCAATTGTTCTCCTAAGAGATTTTTTAATAACTTCTCCAGACTATCAGTTGTTGCTCCACTGGTAGGTTTTCCACTTGTTAGCATGCACATCTGAAATTAGAAGTAAATTAAAGCTAGAGATTAAACCTTTTGTTGTTGTTGTTGTTTAATTGCAGACTTAATTCAGTGCACAAATGAGATGAATGTGAACATCCCACAGTTGGCAGACAGTTTATTTGAAAGAACTACTAACAGTAGTTGGGTGGTGGTCTTCAAATCTCTCATTACAACTCATCATTTGATGGTGTATGGAAATGAGGTAAGCCATATTTTTAATTAACCATACTGCTGTGATGACAATTCAGCTTGATTCTCCCACTGAAATTTTAGGAACGACTTCAGCAACCAATAATATACAGGTTAAAAGGGCAAAGTGACTAGGCAGAAATGTAATTGTAGATTGTACAATTTGAGGAGATGGTCTGTAAGTTGGGAAGCGAAAGTGGGTCAAAGCACAGAGGACTTATAATAATGGGATCAAGAAACAGAGATTAATCTCTAAAGGTAGGTTCTTTAAGCAGCACTGGTCTTTGTAGACCTTATGTGTAGATCTTACGTCTTTTTGCTTTATTGTGGCTCAGATGTCTGTCTCATTTCATACAGTCTCTGGAACCACTTCACTTAGTTGAAAGCTATTATATTGAGGACTAAGATGGCATTTGCTGAGAGGGACTGTTTAAGGGTGCCTTAAGCAGAGGTGTGTCTTAAGTCTTCTTTGAAGTCTTCATTCCCCAAAAAGTTAACAAAAAGATGTGTAAGCTTTTGCATTTTAACGTTGGAGAGAAATGTCTTGTTTTCCGTGATAGCCTAGCAACAGATTTTTTAGTTCTTCTCTTAAATGGTTTCCTCAGCCCAGTATACTTACTTGTAAAGTTGAGTTAAAGCAAACATTTAAAATTATGTTAAAAGAATATTTTAATGCGTGTAGATAAATCTACATTTAGTATGCACTTTAGAAAAATGCAGCCCACTCGTTGCTGAGAGATGGCTTCTGGAGAAATGGGGAGGGACTTTAGTTATTGGTATTAGACTTCTAAGCATAATGACTTTCCAACATCCATCACTTTACTCATTTTGGGCTTTTCAGTGATAAAGCTCTGCTGCAGCTTTGGCAGATATCAGAAAGCATCACTGAAGTTCAGAATTAAAGCAAGAATTTACCTATTTCATTGCAGCAGATCTTACTGTATGTACATTTTGGTGTTCCCTTCTGGCCCTTGTCCAGGAGTTATTTTTTTATAGCTACAATCAAAATTTAGATAAAATATTACATTTAGCTTTTTTATATAACATGAAACCATAAGCTTTTCCATATTCTGTTTTTTTTATATATTTATCATTTTTAGTGACAACCTAATGGGTCACATATTCTATAATTTTCTTAACTTTCCTTTTCCTAGAAATTTTGCTTTCTGGTTATTATTATTTTTTAAGATTATATTTATTTATCTGACAGACAGAGATCACCAGGAGAGGGAGAGAGGCAGACAGAGAGGGAGGAAGGGAAGCAGGCTCCCTGCCGAGCAGAGAGCCCAATGTGGGGCTCGATCCCAGGACCCTGGGATCATGACCTGAGCCGAAGGCAGAGGCTTTAACCCACCAAGCCACCCAGGCGCCCCCAAAAGTTATTTCCAGACGTGTTAGCTGAAATATGATTGCTTAGTCAATAGACTCGATCATTTTTAGAACATATGCTACTCGGTTGCTTTCTATTTTATTATAACCAGTGTACAAAGTCAATCAAAATATTTGGATATACTAGCTTTAATATAACTTGAAGCATTTTGATCTTAACTAGGGTAATAGTTTCTGTTTTTGTTGATACTTTGCTTAAGATTATGATCATTCTGAAGAATTTGAGGCTTATTATATTTTTCACCTTTTTAAAAAATACTTATAGTTTATTCTTTAAAAAGTAAAAGCCACAAATACAACCAATTAGAATGCCAAATTAAGAGGAAAACTATTAATAATGGCTTTTAGAGACTGTAAAAAAGGTGAGAATATGGGGTGCCTGGGTGGCTCAGTGGGTTAAAGCCTCTGCCTTCAGCTCAGGTCATGATCCCAGGGTCCTGGGATTGAGCCCCACATCGGGCTCTCTGCTCAGCAGGGAGCCTGCTTCCTCCTCTCTCTCTGCCTGCCTCTCAGCCTACTTGTAATCTCTGCCTGTCAAATAAATTAAAAAAAAAAATCTTAAAAAAAAAAAAGTGAGAATATTAGAAGTAAAACCTTGACAAAGGCAAAGAAACAAAATTGACTGTCATTCCTTACATTTGACTGACAGGAGAAGAGAGATGATAGCGTTTCTGTGTGGTTTTTAGATAAACCCATGTTTAATTTCCCTTAAGCTAAGACAATGTTCTTCTCATTGACAGGTTTATTAGTCTTTGAGAAAGTATGCATATGATTTTACTGTGCTGTTGGTGTTGAGAATACTATCGGGAAAGGAGGAAACTGATCCCCTGTTCTGCCCCTGCCAGGGGACATTTGTCAAAACTGATGGGGATGGTCTTGGCACCCCTAGACAGAGGCCAAGGATGCTTCTAAATAATGCACAGGGCAAACTTCCCACAATAAAGAATTATCACTGCTGAGAGGTGATATTGTCTTAGTATTTTAGATTAATTTTAAAGTTAATATTTTCTTAGTATTTTGTTCAAGATTTCATTTTTTTTACTTCCGATGGGGAATCCTGGCAGAGGGAGAAGCAGACTCTCCGCTGAGCAGGGAGACCCGTTCAGGACTGGATCCCAGACCCCTGGGATCATGATTTGAGCTGTAGGCAGACACTTAATCAACTGAGCCATCTGGGGACCTTTTGTCTTGGGATATTTTAACACTTTCTTGCAACCAGTCATTTTTGTCTTGGGATATTTTAACACTTTCTTGCAACCAGTCATTTTAGGGTAAATGATGAAATGTGAGCCTTCAATTTACAAATTGTTTTTCAAAATCTTGGCTTGTTAGTTTGAGGTGAAGGCAGATAAACAAGATTAGGGGAGTGATGGTGTGTACCCTAATTGATTTAACCCTCTGCACACATTGAAAAAAAAAAAAAAAAGGAAATCCTAAGGAGAAGTGAAATTGAAAGGAATTAGCTATGTTAGAGGGTGTATAAAAAGGGAAGTTAAGGTTGTGTTCTGTGGTAAGTACTTTGGAGAGAATTTGGCAGAATTTTGAGATGACCTTTACACACATGCAGATTCAGCCATTCTACCCTAAGTTTATATCATGCTAAACTCCTATATGTTTGCACAGGGAGACCAATACAAAGATGCCTATGAAACATTGTTAATAATAGTGAAATTGGAAAGAACTTAAACATCCATGAAGAAATGAATACATAATGATATAGTAGATCACTTAAGTACTAGAACATCACTTTAAATGAGTGAACTAGATCTACATATATTAAATGGATAATTCTTGAGGAAAAGTTATTAAAAATTTTAAGCACATTGGAAAAGAATAAGTACGGTATGATTTTTCTGTAATTTTAAAATAGAAAAGAAAATCTGTACCTTGTATGGTTTAAATAGAAAAATTATAAAAATATGTGTTAGAGTGATAGATAGATAACCTACTTCAGAAAAGTGATTGATTTTGAAGAGGAAAGGAAATGAGATAGAAGGAGTGCTTCAATAGACCCTTTAATGTTTTGTTTCTGTAAGACGATCTAAAGTAAATATGGCCTCGGTTTAATCTGGACAGTGGGTGAGGGGATATCTGTAATACTATTCTCTTGTATTATTGTAAGTATTTCATTCTTAAAAATGTCATAAAAGTATGGAACATCAGGTAGCTGTTTAAAGATGCCACTTAAGTGTGATTAGCTATAGCTCTAATAATGCTGTAGTAAAGCCAGAATTGCTGATTCCAGGGTAAAAGTGCCTATTTCCTTTTATTTTGATGCTTATGCCAAAGCCATGAGCATTAGGCTTTAATAAATTCCTTTGTGCTAGTGACATATATGGATTATGTATTTAGGTTTGGTAACTTGTTAGTAGGACTGAGAATGAGAAATTTAAGTTAGATAAGCTTAACAATGTGTTAAACACATTCCCTTCCTCATTGTTGAATTAGAGGTTGTTAGATGACATTACCTTAATTTGATATAATCATTTGTTTGTTTTCCAGCGCTTTATTCAGTATTTGGCTTCAAGAAACACGCTGTTTAACTTAAGCAATTTTTTGGATAAAAGTGGATTGCAAGGTAAAGACAACTTTTTCATTATAGAAAATCAACCCTGTATGATGACTACTGCAGAGTTGAACTCTGTCTTTTAGCTGTGGAGGAATCACATATTTTAGTGAAAGGTATAAGGAGGAAAAGACTGCCTTTTAATGTGATGATTACATTGACTTTAGTACTTGACACCTAGAACTGTAAGAAATAGAACTGGATAGTGGTTTCAGAGCATGGATTCTGGAATTTAACTGCCTGGGTTTTAGTTCCATCTTTACTACTAACCAACAGTGTGAATTTGAGCAACTTCACCTCTCTGGGTCTGTAGAGTCAGGAATAAAGATCGCACTTTACTCTCTAGGGTTGTAAAGAGGCTTAATCTAGTTAATAAATGTAAAGTGCTTACAACAATGCCTGGCACACAGGAAACACTATGTAAGTATGAGATTTCATTGTTATTGTTGTTATTTTATGCTTTATTTTAAAAATGTAGCTGGGAATATTACATATTTTAGTAGCAAAGGTAAGTATGGTATGTTATTCGGATGAGTTACTCACTGATGATCACATCTGTTATTTATTCTACTTTTAATTTAGTAACTTGAGATTGCTATGTGCTCCATGCATGTTCTGTGTTACTGGTATCTGTTGTACTTAGCTCGAGAACTAGGCTGTTAACATTGTACACGGTCAAGTCTAGGAATGACATTATAAGGGACATACCATACGACTTGGGAATATTCAACAGTAGGGCTCAATCTGGGAAATGTCTTTGGAGAAGGGGAGATTTTTGGGGGGGCTTTGAAAGATAGACAAGGATGTGGGTTGGTTTAAGCAAAAGTACATAGATATACACAGATATGAAGGAGTATGGGATATTTAAGATTTGTAGAGCAAATGAATATGAATAGAATTTACAAGTGACGTATTGCAGGACATGTAGTAGCAGATGGCCTCCTTCAAGAAGCTGTTTGGGGCCAAAGTCAGACATGGAAGACTTTTATAGAGTTGGGGTTTTATAATGCAGTGAGAAACCATCAGAGTTTTTTGATTTGAGGAAGAAGGGGAGAGGGAGTGTGTGTTATAAAGAAATTGCCATAGGTCAGTACAGGTTGGATTAGAGTGATAAAGTCTTAAAGACATTGAGACTGTTCTGGTCCTTGTTCTGGTCACTAGTAGAAAGGTAGTAAGGACCAGAATAATGTGTCTTGTGGAGGTAACATCAATGGAATTTAGTGACTAGCAGTGTTTGGGCTAGGGACTGCCCAGTTCAATACTTGTTCACTTTGGGCAGATGGGAGTATTAATTAGAATGAATCAAATACCCTATCTTCCAGAGATTTTGGAAGGCCAGTAATCTCTACATAGGACTGAGTGTTACAAGACTGATTTTTCTTTAAGAGGAGTAGTACTCTCAGTAGTTAAGAATAAATTAGCAGTAGAATACCTTTTTCAAGTAAAACCTTAAATAGACACCAGAAATATGTAGCAGATAAAACTGGAGTTGGTCTCTTCTCAGGGATATGGAAGAAACTCTACTTGCTCGTATTTTTTATTCTGTTCCCCTTCATTCACTTCATTAGAAGTTAAGAATCTCTGGAAACCACTACTTTGCAAACCACTACTCAAAAGCAGAGTATATGCATTTGTCCAAATGGGGAATTTTTGGTGCCTTATTAGCTACTGATTTTCTACTTTCTTAAGATGGAAATTAAGCACTTCTAGTAATAAGGTTTTAGGACTTTTGTTCCTTTTATGTAGAGATCATTTTTTAGGCCTTTTATTTAAAGCTCCTGTTCTGTAGAGAAAGCCCAGAAAGTAAATAAAAGCATGTGATTCAGTGGTTTTGACCAATAATTTTTATTTCATATGTATTTTGTTGGGTGAAGTCTGTTATGTTATGTATGTGTGTGTGTGTGTGTATACATAGTATATATATTATGTATATATATGTGGGGGGTGTGTTTGTGTGTATGTATATATATACACATGCACACACTGGATGTTATACTGGGTGTGTATAAGTATAAATAAGCCTCTAGTGAGTTAAACACTGTACATCAAAGAGGTAGAAACTAAACACGGAATAAGAGTATTATGGGAACACAGTGTTCAGGGAAAGTGTCAGAAACTAAAAGAGGTAGGGAATATATGTAACGCCTTATACAATACAGTAGTAGTTACAAGAATATATGAGGGCAGTCATTTCTTTTTTCCATTTTATTCATTGGTTTTTCTCCAGCAGCACTGAGTAGGCATTCAATAAATATTTGCTGAATAAATGAATTGGTAATGATGTTAAATCCAGTCACAGAAATGATACCTTTTGCTATTGTCTTTTCAAGTTGTAGAGATCATCAAATAAAGTGAAATTTATTAGATGAAGATGAGCTAAAATAAGATGGACCTGCTTTTTAATGAGTAGCAAAAGTTGTAGACTCCTTGAGCAAAGCAATAATTAAAATAAAAGTTGCTTTTTAAATAACATTGATTTGATCTTATGTTGCTGAAGTTTTCAAATCTCATGATTATGATAAAATCTTAGTGAAAGTTTTATCAAAAATATCCCTCTAGTTTCTTAAGCTTTAAACTTGCGTATTGCTGTTTCTTTCATTGTACTATGCAGTAATTTTATGCACTTCTTACAGATTGGCATATGTAAGTTTGGTTGTTACAAATAATACACAACTGAAGATTTCATAAGTATGAAAATTATAAAATTGCTAAATGATTTGAGGACAGGGGCTTATGGTCCCATAGGATGTTAAATTTGAATTATGAGGTTATCAAAGAGTATTTAAGAGAACACAGTTTTCCAGTTGTGGTAGGAATGTTGGTTAGAGGTAAAATAGAAATATTTATTAGTGAAATTGTAAGTGGAGGTAAAATAGAAATATTTATTAGTGAAATTGTAAGTGGAGGGAGGTTTTTCAAAGCCACATAGGACTTTCCTGACTTAAAACATGTGAGGTCTTAGAGATTTTAATGTGATACTATTATTAGTCACAATATACATCGTTAGATTGAGTTGGGATATCAAGATATTGTCATTGGATGAAATGAGTTGGTTTTCTAAGCAAATTGGGATTTCAGTAATTTGTTAAAACATTTTTTGTTTCTTACAGGGTATGACATGTCTACATTTATTAGGCGGTATAGTAGATATCTCAATGAAAAAGCAGTTTCATACAGACAAGTTGCATTTGATTTCACAAAAGTGAAAAGGGGGTGAGTTAAGCTTTCTTTCTTTTTTTTTTTTTTTAATATCTGGTGTATTTGGCTATTTTAAAATGTAAACCATAGAAATTATTAAGTTACAAATTGTGAAATGTTAGACCAGTTTTGAATGATGAATTTATATTTCTTTGAAGTACATCATAAGCTTTTTGTGCTACGATAACCGCTTTATTGAGATACGATTCACACAATCTAGAATTCACTCTTTTAAAGTATATAATTAAGTGGGTTTTAGTATATTACAAAGTTGTGCCACGTTACTGTCTAATCTCGGAACATTTCGTCATTTCTGGAAGAAGCCTCACACCCATTAGGAATCACTTCCCGTTTCCATCTTCCTTCAGACCCTGGCAGCTACAAATCTACTTTGTGTTTATGGATTTGCCTATTCTGGATATTTTATGTAAATGAAATCATATGTTACGTGGCCTTTTGAGTCTGGCTTTTCTCACCTAGCAAAATGTATTCAAGTTGTAGCATCCTTGTTGCAGTGTGGATTGCTACCTGATACAACCTGGTATATAGATTTTTCTTGGGGTATATGATAGATGAGCTTAGGAAAAAGCCACTAAAGGGGCACCTGGGTGGCTCAGTGGGTTAAAGCCTCTGCCTCTGACTCAGGTCATGGTCCCAGGATCTTGGGATCAAGCCCCACATCAGTCTCTCTGCTCAGTGGGAAGCCTGCTTTTCCCTCCCTCTGCCTGCCTCTCTGCCTACTTGTGATCTCTGTCTGTCAAATAAATTAATAAAATCTTAAAAAAAAAAAAAAAAGTAAAAGCCAATAAAGACATTCTTTTCTTTTTTTTTTTTTTAGATTTTATTTATTTATTTGACAGAGAGAAATCACAAGTAGATGGAGAGGCAGGCAGAGAGAGAGAGGGAAGCAGGCTCCCTGCTGAGCAGAGAGCCCGATGCGGGACTCGATCCCAGGACCTTGAGATCATGACCTGTGCTGCAGGCAGCGGCTTAACCCACTGAGCCACCCAGGCGCCCCCAATAAAGACATTCTTAAGGGGCATTGGTGACCCTTATAGCTCTAAAGGACTGCCCTAAGGGGAATCTGGCGTCTGCAGAAATATTTTTATAAATGCCTTTCTGAATTTCCCTACTGCTCAAATCTCTAAGCAATTAATGTTTTCTTTAAATTGTTCTCTTGAAATGTTAAATTATTAGACTTCAATGGAAAATTTAATACAAATGTAGAAATAACTACTTGGTTATTTAACCATTAGTTTTTAAAGATTTTATTTATTTATTTGAGAGAGTGTGCTTGTGAGTGCAGGAACAGGGGGAGGAGCAGAGGGATAGGGAGATTAATCTCCAGCAGAATGCAGATCTGGTGAATGCAGATCCTGAAGTGGGGCTCAGTCCCACAACTGGGAGACCATGACCTGAGCCAAAGCAAGAGTCTGATGCCCGACTGAGCAACCCAGGCGCCTCAGCATTTTTATCTTTAAATTTTTTAAATTTTTATTTTTAAAAGATTTTATTTATTTGAGAGAGTTTGCCTGCACGTGCAGGGTGGGGTCGGGGGCGAGGAGGGGTGGGAGGGAGGCAGAGGGAGAGAATACCAAGCAGATTCTGGGCTGAGCATGGAGCCTGACTCAGCTTGATCCCATGAGTGAGAGATCATGACCTGAGCTCAAACCAAGAGTCAGACCCTTAACGAACTGAGCCACCCTGGCGACTCTAGGCATATCTTATTTATTTATTTAATCTGTTTTATTTATTTACTTATTTATTTATTTGTCAGAGAGATCGAGAGAGTACAGGGAGGCAGAGTGACAGGCAGAGGGAGAAGCAGGCTCCCTGAGGAGCAAGGAGCCTGATATGGGATTCGATCCCAGGATGCTGGGATCATGACCTGAGCCGAAGGCAGATGCTTAACTGACTGAGCCACACAGGCATCCCACTAGGCATCTTTAAATCCTAAATGTTCTGTGTACCTATTAGGAGGTGATTAGTTTGGAATTTACCAAAACTAAATTCCACAGATTTTGTTTCCTATCTTCAAGTACTTTGTTGTTTGTGAGATGATAATAGAGGAGCTCGTCTTAAAAATCTGGTTCTTAATTCCAGTATTCTGTCCCATGAACCATTTTCCATTTTGACTTCTGTAATATTTCACTATAAAGTATGTTCAGTAAAACTAATCTTCAGGAATTTGTAGATTTCATATTAATAGATTTTTAAAAGTGTTTTATTTATTTATTTGACAGAGGGACACACAGCGAGAGAGGGAACACAAGCAGGGAGAGTAGGAGAGGGAGAAGCAGGCTTCCCACCGAGCAGGGAGCCCGATGTAAGGCTTGATCCCAGAACTCTGGGCCAAAGCAGATGCTTCTCGACTGAGCCACTCAGTCACCCCCATGTTAATAGATTTTTTAAAGTAGTAACTTTTTTCCTAATCTGAAGGGCTAGTTTTGAGATTGAGGAGAGTTGCTGCACTCTGTATTTCATAGAGCAAGAACAGCCTTGATTAATCACAATATATTTAGTATTGACATAAAGGAAACTACTCTTAAAGGGAAAGGAAAGTGAATCAAGGAGCCATAATTGAGTGAACCAAGAAGCACAAAATTGACAAATACACATACATATATATTCATCAGATCATGTATATAAGGAAGAAAAAATAATGGGATATTAGGGTATAAGTTGAGAAAGTGACAGTGCTTGAAATGTATCATATTATGGCTGAACCTCAGTGAGTTGTTTTATTTTTGGAGAGGATTTGTGTGGTAAATAGTAAAGTTTTACTTACTGGGGTAATAATTTTGTATGTTTGGTATATGTAAGCCAGTATACACATCTAACATTTTAATAGAAAACAACAAATTGGCCTTTATAAAAGTTATACCAAATTATTGACTTAAATACAGTTACAGACACCTCTATACTCTTCCATCCTCATGAAAAGGTATCTTACTGGGTGTTCATTTTACACTGAGTACTGAGTGATTGAATAATTCAATAAATGGTGATGCTGAGCCTCTTTGTCTCTTAAAATGCAGTCCATACCTTGTTCATTGCCTTTCAGTATCTTTTGCCCCCTTCTTATTCGGTATTTTATTCTTTCCTGTTGTGTTTAATGTTAAGAGGTCACAGGCTATTTATTATTATGTTTTTAAAGATTTTATTTATTCATTTTTAGAGAGAGTGTGCACGCACAAGCAGTGGGAGTGTCACCAACCATGCATCCCTCCCTTCCAGGCTGTTCAGTCAGATTAATCTGGGTTTGAATTCTAACTTCACTCCAGTTAGATGAGGAATTTTAGTAACATACTTCAGCCAGCTTGCTCACTTTTAAAAAATAATTTTATTTTGAAATAATTTCACTTCCAGAAATGCTGCAAGAATAATATAGGTAATATAGGTAACTCCGAGAAGCAGGAAGCCAGATGTGAGGCTTGATCCCAGGACTCTGGGATCATGACCTGAGCTGAAGGCAGACGCTTAGTGACTGAGCTACCCAGGTGCCCCCAAGGATCTTTTTATTACATATCCATCATGCTACTTTTTTTCCATATGGCACATACACTGATAGTATTTGTACAGGACAATGGACTAAATTAAGAACACTTCTTGAGACTGAAGGGTTAAGGATTGATATCTTGGTGCATAGCTATTTGTACTGTTTGCTCTGGCACAGTGGAGAAGCCTTGATTTAAGTTCTGAATTATTTCATCTGTAAGATGTAAAACAGTGATATTACTAGTCTGTTAGGATCGTAGTAAGAATTAAATACTGTGTGTAATGCTTAGCACGTGGCAAACATTCCAACAAATAAGCTTTTGGTTTATTGGGAAAATAAATTGTTAAGAGTTACAAGTTATATTCTCTCTTTTTTAAACATTATGAAAAGTTTTAAAATCTTCTGAGTAGTCTTTTATTTTTATGGCTTTTTTCTTTTTAAGGATACTCAAAATGAGCTTTTCTACCCCCAAAATGATCAATTGCCTATTCATGTTTTCATTGTATATATTTATGGATATAGTATTTTATGTTAAAGTCTTCGATTCATTTGTAACATATCTTGGTATAAAAAACGTGAGGTGGAGATCAGCTATATTTTCTAATAGAAGTATAGGATATTAAAAAATTAAGATGAATTAACCAGTAATGGTTAAATGACTTTTTGCTTATAAGTACTGCCTTCTTTAAATAAAGCCTCTTTTTTTGTTATTTTGGTAAATACTTAGTCATTCTTCAATAATTCACTCAAACATCATTTCTTTGAGGAAATCTTATTTCTGTTGTTAGATTTTATGTTAACATGTCGCCTCCTTGAGGGCAATATAACCTTAGTCATAATATATCTTGAGGACTTACCACAGTGTGTAAACATAGTAGGTGTTTAGCCATTTTTGGAAAGATGACTAGAGCAATTTGTAAATAGTATATTAAATAGTTTTTTTTTTAAGATTTTTTATTTTATTTATTTGACAGAGATTGCAAGTAAGCGGAGAGGCAGGCAGAGAGAGAGGGGAAGCAGGCTCCCTGCTGAGCAGAGAGCCTGATGTGGGGCTTTGTCCCAGGACCCTGAGATCATGACCTGAGCCAAAGGTAGAGGCTTCACCCGCTGAGCCACCCAGGCGCCCAATATTAAATAGTTCAATGAAAAATGGATCCAGTTGCCTGTAGATTGATCTTTTCAGTTGGTTATTAAATATCAGTCCCTGTGTTTTCTTTTTAACATTCCACTTTTTGATAGTACTAACTTAAAATTGAATTACCTTGAATTCTGAATTGGTTTGATTCAAAGTATCAAGACACTACTATATAATGAGCAAAAGACAGAGTAACCCAGGTATTTTCTGTAAATAAGGACATGGGACCAGCCTTTAATCCATTGCTTTTTTATTTGAGAAACAAGTATCTGAATTTAATTATAATGTATTTAAGAAGTCCTAAAACTGGATGTTCTGTATGGAGTATGAATTGTTCTGTATTTGATCTGAATCATATTAAAGCACTTGGGTTTGTGAATTATTTGAGTCTTTTAAAGTCTAATAAAAGCGTTTGGTAGTTGTGAGGATTTTTCTTAATTGAGAAATTTGAAGTTCTTTGGAAAGACATGATATGGGAGCTAGTGAGAGAAGGGGAATCAAAATTGTCCCTAGGGTTTCTGGTGTAAGTCCCTGGGGAGATGGGCACCTTTTACTGGGAAGATTTGGAGTAGAGTAGAATTGGGCATAGTGGTACAACATTAAGGGTTTTGTTTTGGAAATACTAGTTTTGACATGCCTGTTATTTATACAAGATGAGATATGAAGTGGGCAATTAGACTTACTAACTTGGAACTTGGGAGTTCTGGTCTAGGAGTATAAGTCTGTCATTGGCATCTTGGCGATTTCTGTGTTGGGAATGACAGATTACTTGGGGGTTTAAGCATAGAGTAGAGGATGGGGCCAAGAACACTTTAAGGTACAAAAACATGTATTTTAGAGGATGAGTAAAGAATGAGGAGCCAGCAAGACACGGAAAATGTGATAGTGAAGAAAACACTGTAAGTCTAGTCATATAATTTTAGACAAGTACCCGTTGGAGAATCAACATGGATTTTCTACTATATGACCTAAACCAGTGCATTTTAACTGAAGTTGAGAGGAGTGGCTGTTTATAAGTAAATGTAGGTCATTTGTAAATTAGAGAAAGTCTACACACTTTCTGGAAGTGATTTTTTTTTTTCTGACAAAAGGTTATGAACAGCACTGTTCTTGAGTCTAATATACCTGGGTTTACATAATGATCCTACCACCTATTATTTCTCTGACCTTAAGACAGTCATATATCTCAAGGAACCTAAAACTTCATCAAACAAAATGGGAATAGTCTATCTATAGGATTTTGGTGAGCATTTGAAAAACATACACCAACCCTTAAAATGGAGCCTGATGTTCATTGTGTACCTTAGCCCCAGGTACCTCTTATCTAGTGTTTTGGGGACTACTTTTGTAAAATTCTAGTTTTTTCTGACACTGCTAATATTTCTTATATCTTTAGACTAAATATCTAAAGTAATATTTAAATCTTTGGGAAATTTTAATAGAATATTTAGAAGCATTCCTCTTAAATATCACATATTTTAATGGCTTATAAGTCCTTGCTGTTTGAGTCATAAATAAAATCTCTTAAATAAAGCAGCGCTTCCTCTGACTTGAATTCATCTCCTGGCTCCATCATGTCCGAAATGTTTAGTGATTTGAGGCCAATGATTGATTTCTTTCTTTCTTTCTTTCTTTCTTTTTCAATTAAAAAAAAAAAATCTGTAGAACTGCCCTTTACACACATGAGTGATGTGAGGATCAGATGATTCCTCATGTGAAAAATGTGCTATAAATCTGGCTGTATAATGTAAGCTTTGATTTTTATGTCTAATGTTTTTACACTTTTTTTTTAAGTTCTTTGATGTTGGACATACAGTGATTCCTGTTTTGTTTTTTCTCTGTATGACTTTTGTTGAAATGTCAGGTTTGATAATGATTTAAAAATACGTGATGTTTTATAGCAACTTGTTTTCTTTAGAGAACCAGATGAGAGCTTAAAATGTAGATTTAACAACAGTTCTTTCTTTTTTTTGTTTTTTAATTTAAAAACAGGGCTGATGGTGTTATGAGAACAATGAACACAGAAAAACTCCTAAAAACTGTACCAATTATTCAAAATCAGATGGATGCCCTTCTTGATTTTAATGTAAGTTGATTGTACAAATGCTTTTATAAAAATTTAAGATTTAAAAACTATGCATTTATTTATTTTTAAAAGATATTATTTGTTTGACAGAGATCACAAGTAGGCAGAGAGGCAGGCAGAGAGAGGAAGGGAAGCAGGCTCCCTGCTGAGTGGAGAGCCCAATGAGGGCCTCTATCCCAGGACCCTGGGATCATGATCTGAGCCGAAGGAGAGGCTTTAACCCACTGAGCCACCCAGGCACCCCTAAAAAAATACATTATTGATCACAGTTTTTATTCTCAAGTTTTCGTAAACTCTTAATTTTTTCACATTAATATCCTGCTTGGCTATGGACTCTCTATAAATGTGGTCCCACCCTACGTAAGTTTGAAATTTTATGATTTTTTTAGATTTGCTCTGACTTGTTTGGTGTTGCTTCTCTAGCTCTAGAATTATAAGGTATACTAGCTAAAGAAAGTGATAGGTGAAAGGATTGATCTGAAAATCAAAATTTTTTTGATAAAGATTTTTAGATTTTAAAAATAGGTAATATTCTTTATGAATAGCCAATATAATATTTCACCTTTGTCTGCATTGTAGGACCAAAAGCATATCAGTTATTAACAAATACAGGGAAGTTCAAGTACACTTGTTACACACACACACACACACACACACACACACACACACAAAACAGCTTGATATATGTATGTAGCTGTTGCTGAAAGCATTGTGTTCCCTGAAAGTTTTATTTCAATGACCATTATTTAAACCAAGTTACCAGCCTTGTCATTTGTTTGTGATATGTGAGGTGTTAGCATTTTCAAATCTGTTCTTTTGGGGGGCATCTGTCTTGAGACATTTTAATTTTATAGCTTATATAGGTACAGGGTAGTGAATGAAACTTTGAAAATTTCATACTCAAATAGATTTTTCCTTTAACTTGTGCTGTTAATTGATAGTCTTCAAAGTTCTTGAGGGCAGGGACCAGGTCTGCTTTTTCTCTACTATGTCTCCATTGTCAGGAGTATGTGGTGCATAGAGTGCATGTTGAATAAACAATAAATGAATTCTGTAGATGCTTCATAGACTGAAATAGGTTATTAAACTATGGCTTACTGCCTGTTTATATGGCTTGTGAGCTAACAATAATTTTTACATTTTTAAATGGTTGAAAATAATTTTAAAGAAAATATTTTTGACTGGTGAAAATTATATGAAATTTCAATTCAGTTTCTATAATAATATTATAATACAACCAGGCTCACTGGCTTACATATTGTTTATGGATGCTTTTTTGATGTAATAACAGAACTGAGTAGTTGTGACTGAAACCATGTAATTTGCAAAATCTAAAGTATTTACATTCAGGTCCTTTACAGAAAATGTTTGCTTATCTCTAGTGACATATAAGGGACATAAGACATAGGGGATTGGGGTAACTATGGAGCTTTATTTTGCTTTTTATTAGAGAGAGGGTCCAACTGTGAAACTTACTTCACCTGATGAATTATGAATATTTTTATAGAACTGTGTTCTTTTCAGTGTCTCTATTGTCCTTCATTGCATGTAACAATTTGCCTGATGTTCCTTTTGACAGGGATTTGGAGTTTTTCTGATTTTTTTAAATTCAGAAAATGAATGGGAAGAAAGCAGAGACGGGGGACACACTAAATTCTATTTGTGTGTTAGTGTGTGTTACCTATCCATTTATAAACCTAATTCTGTAGGGTTAATGCCTAGAAAAGATTGGTGGATCAAAGGACATAAGCACTTAAATTTTTAATAAATACTGCCAAGTTACATTACAAAAGGATTAAGCCCAGTCTCTTGTCAACAACTGCCTGTTTTTCTTCATCCTTGTTGGCACTGAGTAATAGCTTGTTTTGGTATCTCCTAGTCTGGTGCTAAAGAAAGGATAGTTCTAGTCTAGCGTAATTATATTTTAATTTACCTGATAAGGGAAGTCTTTTCAACATGATTATGTGAATTGTCTGTCATTTGCTTCATTATTAGGATTCTCTGTAATGGAAGTCAACCTTGTTAGAGATTTTGCAAGTATTTACCAATTTGTTGTTTACTGTTCAACTTTGTGCTTATGTTTTTCTATACCTAAAAACAAGTTAATTGGTTCATTCTTTTGATTAATTTCTTGAGATGAAACTAAAGGTATTTCTAGCATTTTTGATAGACAAATAGGTGCTGGGGTTTTTTGTTGTTGTTACATCATAATTTAGTAATATTCTTTATGTGTAAGGTACTATACTGTTTACAGTCAGTGTATCATTTAATTCCCCCATATGAAATAGAAATACTATCCTAGCCATTGTGAAGGTGTTTGTTTATAATATTGGAAAAAGGTGTATTTAAAAAAATACATTTCTTCTACCTAGTTTAGCTTTGTGGCTTGGTGATTGCCTAGGAATTTCAGAAGTTATAGGGTACTTTTGTTCTTTGTGACTTATTTCTGAATTAAATTGAATGTTAACAGAATTTTTGTTTGCTTGTGCCTGAACTCTTGACAGATTTTTACGCTATTTGGATGTAACTCTGATTGCAAGAAATAAATGTCTTTTTCTCTAATACACTTAAATGTTTGAATTTGCAGTTTTTGAAGGAAGTTTTTGTCATTTAATACATAGATTGGCTCATCTTTTTTTTTTCCCCCCCTTAGGTTAATAGTAATGAACTTACAAATGGGGTAATAAATGCTGCCTTCATGCTCCTGTTCAAAGATGCCATTAGACTGTTTGCAGCATACAATGAAGGAATTATAAACCTGTTGGGTAAATATTGCTGTAGTTTATTGTTGTTGCTATTCTTTTAAGATTTTATTTGTTTATTTGAGAGAGGGAGAGAAAGCACAGCCAGGGGTAGGAACAGAAGGAGAGGGAGAGGCAGATTCCCCACTGAGGGAGTCCAGTGCAAGGCTTGATCTCAGGACCCTGGGATCATGACCTGAATTGAAGCCAGACACTTAACAGACTGAGCCACCCATGCCCTTCCAACACTGTTGTAGTTTAATAACATTTTATTTTTTTTAATCTTGTGTCCTGTTGATAAATAATGTGTGAGTTGTTACTTCGAGCTGCCTAACCACTCGTTGGGTTATTGATGACAATTTATTTGGAGAAAAGATTTTTATACCTGATTATGGGTTAAGTGATTAAATACTTCTTTTTACAACTAGAAGGTTCAACTGGATGAAATTCATTTTTTTAAAGGTTTACTTATTTTAGAGTGAGTGTGCGCTTATGCACACACAGCCGTGCATACCTAAGTGGGGTCGGGTGTGAGGGGTTAATGGAGTGAAAGGGGATGGAGGGGAAGAGGGAGAGAGACAAAGAATCCCTAAGCAGACTTCCCACTAAGTAGGGGGCCTTGTGCTGAACTTGATCCCAGGACCCTGAGATCATGACCTGGGCCAAAATCAAGAGCCAGCCGCTCAACCAGCTGAGCCACCCAGGTGCTCCTAGATGAACTTTGTTTTTTTACATATATCTGTGGTTTTTTCCTATTAGTTTTACTATTTTTTAAAATATAAAATTCCCTTAAAATTAAGTTGGTGTTTTTTCTCTGCCAGAAAAATCTACTTCCTCACAATTTACTCCATAAAGAATTTTAATTGTAAAATAGATGTTTGTTCTAAGCCTAATTTTAAAATTGATAATCATTTTAAATGTATTAGACATTTATTTTTTGGGATGCCTTTCACTTTTGAGGCGTTTTAAGAATGTGTATATTCATTATATACAGAATGCAGTTATATATATATATAGAATGTGGTTAATTTTGCCAAGAAATTATCATTTTTTTCTGTGGGACTTGGATGGAGTACACAAGTTAACAGTTTAAAGAGTACCTAAGTATCAAGTGTCAGGTATCAAATGTGTTCACTCCATTATGCTTGTTTTCCCTCCCCTCCCCTTTAAAAAAAAAAAATTATTTAAATTTGCTTTTTATGAGCTTATTCACAACTTACTTCCTTTAGGAATGTTTTAATTTATGATGATAGGGAAATTGAACTTACTGTTTCTTAGGTAAAAGATAGAAGGTTTTAATTTGAATCTCCCTATATACTATGGAGTATTATGCCTCCCTCAGAAAGGACGAATACCCAACTTTTGTAGCAACATGGATGGGACTGGAAGAGATTATGCTGAGTGAAATAAGTCAAGCAGAGAGAGTCAATTATCATATGGTTTCACTTATTTGTGGAGCATAACAAATAGCATGGAAGACATGGGGAGTTAGAGAGGAGAAGGGAGTTGGGGGAAATTGGAAGGGGAGGTGAACCATGAGAGACTATGGACTCTGAAAAACAATCTAAGGGTTTTGAAGGGGTGGGGGGGTGGGAGGTTGGGGGAGCCAGATGGTGGGTATTAGGGAGGGCATGGATTACATGGAGCACTGGGTGTGGTGCAAGAATAATGAATACTGTTATGCTGAAAATAAATAAATTTTTTAAAAAGGGGAAAAAATAAAATATATTTCAAAGAGGGAAAAACAAACAAACAAATAAATAAATAAAATCTTAAAAAAAAAAGATAGAATGTTTTCTATAGAGTTTTGGGAATCTGTCTTAAGACCCTGTGATGGGTATAAATGAAGCTCTTTGTTGCTGTTCATATAGTAAGTTTAAGTTTTCCAGATGACATTTGGACATGATAAAGTTGCCATCTTTGTTAATATGTTACTAGTAAGAATATTTGGAAGTAGAACTTAATGCTGTTTTAAATGGAGAAAAGTATAACGTGTTAACAAAAAATGCAAATTATATTTAGGAAATTGTGAGGTAAGGAATTTTATAGAACAAACTAGTAATACAGGCGAAGTCAAATGATTTTTCTGTTTTGATATAATAGCACCTCTGTTTTAATTTGCTTTAAATGTCTAAGCTAATATAACACAATATTTTTCCTGTAGGGTGAGTGTGTTCTCTGAGACACCTATATCATCTCTTTGGGGCTATTACTTAATCCTTTTCCTTTTTGAGTGTTCTGTTTTGATGTGAAGAAAAGTGTTTTTCATTTACTTTTGGCAGAAAAATATTTTGATATGAAAAAGAACCAGTGCAAAGAAGGTCTCGACATCTATAAGAAGTTCCTGACTAGGATGACAAGAATCTCAGAATTTCTCAAAGTTGCAGAGGTAAACTGTCCTTAACTGTTGTTAAGTATAGATTTTAAAGAAATAAGGCATTATCCAAATGAAAGAAACATCTTAAATATGATAAAGTATATATTTAATAATATCCATATGCTGTTGTTGAATCCTTTGTTACGGTATGAATATGATGTGATATTGAATAAGATGTATCCTGTATATTTAATTCAATATTCAATATTGAAAGGTATCTATTTTTAAATTGTTTATTTCTCTGCAAAATCAGGTAGGTGGTACATAATGGTCAGAGATTTTTATGTTTGGCATTAGCCATGTATTTTAGCGTATTTGTCCTGGTAGGTGATAGAGAATATTCAGTGTGAGTTCAAGTCTTTTTCCTCCAGTGAGACTTGTAGATAGGGTCACATGGTTCATAGAGTTTTGTTCCCTTACAGAAGTGAATTTAGTGTATATATTGTTTATCATTGATTATGAAAACCATGAATGTAAGTTGTAGGAAAATTTTATAGATCTATTTAAAAAATAATTTTCTGGATTTCTAGAATAGTGTTATACTACTTTACTTAAAATTGTTCTTTTTTTTTTTTTCATTCCTCAGTCTAATGTATTAATGGTAAATACAGTTTAATAGAAAATTTTCCTCAAGAGGTTTTTTTTCCCCTGTAAGAAAACACAGAATATTTTAAAAGAATGTTAGCCTGAGCCAACATTTTAATTTTTTAGTAAGCTCATTACGAATGATAAACTTTAAGATAATTCATAACATTTCTGTATCAGTCTATAGAAATTGTTCTTAGCCATCAACTGATAACCTCTCTGCATTTTTTATTCACGACACCCAGAAAACGTTTTTTCCCTAGTGTGGTTTTAATTCTGCAATAGGTGTTATAAACTTTGGTGCTTATGTCCAAGTTTGAACCCTGATTTCAGCCATACCATCTTGATGCAGGTGTTAATCTTGGTATCCCATGATTTCCTCATCTGTAAAAGGGGTTTTCAGTAGTACTTACCTCACTGGGTTGTTGTAAAATTGCTCAGAACAGTATCTGACTTCTAATTTGTGTCCTGAAGACATTTACTATTATTTTTATTCGCTGCCACCTTGAGAAAGCACTTATTGGAATGCAAATGAATGTCAGTAGTGGTCTTTTAAGGATAATTAATCTAATATATATTTTATAGGAATTTTATATTATACATTTGTCTTTTCCAATGAAAAGAAAGTAATCTATAACCTTCAGTTCAGAATCCAGCAGATGTCCTATTTTGAGAACTCTTGGCCCAAGTGATTTTTTTTTTCTGTATTGATGTGTACAAAGGATTTTTACAGGTAGCTAAATGGTGTTTGAAAAGTGTAGTTCATTAATTTTGGCAAATAAAGGAAGGATTTAGTTAGTTTAGACAAAAATATTTTAAGTTGTTTAAACTGTCCGAAACATCTTACTGAGGAATTTATCTTTTGCCAGAAACCATAATAAAAATAGTAAGAAGCTAATAAAACCCTGTTTTTAAAAAAATAATTTTCTGGTATCGTCACAGAAGGCATTTATGTTGTGGTAATTCTTAACAGGCATTGCACAGAGCTTGCACAGCGGCAGCTTTCAAAGTTTTTGTTTGTTTTCCCTTTGTACTGTCTACCCATCACCAGTAGAGATGTCTTGCTTGCTAGGATAATTTTGGATGATGACTGGGCTATAACTCATCAGTTATATCAGAGTAGTTAATGTGGAACTAGCAAGTTGGTGAGTCTAGCTCTATTACCATAGTGATATTTCATTCTGTAGCAGATGAAATAGAATAAAACAGGACAATGAGACCTTTGAAGAAAATAGCTTTACATTAGCTCTTTTATGAAGTCCACTGAAGTTTGTATTGGATTTAAAGTATCTCTCAAGGAGAAATCAGTGTATTCCCCCCACCCCTCATTTCTTTTGGGTCAGTCATATACTAAAATAAGAAGAAGGTAGTGTTTGGGACCCCAGGGTGGCTCAGTTGGTTAAGCGCTTGCCTTCAGCTCAGGTCATGATCGCTGGGTTCTGGGATCTGGTCCACATCAGGATCCTTGCTCGGCGGGGAGCCAGCCTCTCCCTCTGCCTCTGCCTGCCACTCCCCCTGCTTGTGCGGACTCTCTCTCTCCCTCTCTCTCTTTCTGACAAATAAATAAAATCTTTTAAAAAAAAAAAGGTACTGTATTTACTATGTTTCCAGTAAATTCTTAATGTTTTAAGATAAATTCTTAAATGTTTTAATTTGTTGACTTTTCCCTTCTTTGCATTTGATAGTTGTAGTTATTGACTTTAATTTTAAGCCTTTATTTACCTACAGTTGTTCTGGTCTGAGATGAAATAGACCCATCTGCTCCATATGATGTGAGAAATAAAATATTCTTTCATTAGACTGTCTTTGGGCTTGCAGATTGTGACAGCATAGCTTACATAGGTGCTCAGAAGAGATGGAGATGGTAACTTAATAGTCTTACTGAATTTCAGCTCTAGTTCTCCGTTTATAACTCTCAGAGCCATTAAAGAACATCTAAGCCCTTAGGAATATTGAATGATACCTCTGGATATTAAATAGTCTTCTAATTTTAAAGATTATCTATCTAGAATATTGTTCACAGTACTATCTGTAAATTTCATTTTCTAAATTTTTAATATTTACTATAATTTTGTTTATTAAATAAAATGCTTCTGCTTCTTGCAGCAAGTCGGAATTGACAGAGGTGATATACCAGACCTTTCACAGGTAAATATATTGCTATAATATCATTTCACTGTCTCCTGTCTTTCCCTGTATTGCTAGGTGTGAAGGGTACAAAGATGAACAATAGGCAGCTCCTGCTGTCAAGGAGATCAGAGTAATTTTCTTGGCAGATTTTAACATGATACATTGCCTACTGTTGTGCTAGCATTTTGATCTCTTCATCTCTTATGTTGGTGGAGCTAGCCATTGCTATACCATTCCTTTAGTTTATTCCCTTTAATTTCCAGTTCAAAGCCCAGTTTTAATTTAGGATTCTGTAGCCTAGTAGTTAAATATCTAAACGTTCAGCTCAGGTGTACCTTAGATTATACATGATCTTAGGGCAAGATACTTAAATTTCACTGTCTTGGGTTGTTCATTTGTAAAATGGATATAATACTAGTGTTTTCCTCATGGACTCAGTAATTACATACAAGGTAGTTAGCATGGTGTCTGTTGTGCTGTAATAGCTTTTTAAATGTTAATCACTTTCAGCATTTTCATCTCTGACAAGAGCTCCTGGGAGTCTTAGACATTTTGTTGAGATTAGGGAGTGGTGTACATATGTACTCAGTTCAACATAGTTAATGTTATAATCCAGTATTTTTGGTTTTAATTGGTCTTCTACTATATCTTTCTTGTACTAAGGTAGGGTCTTATATATGGAGAGAAAATGCAGAATGAAGGAAATTGTGCATGTCGTAATTGGTAGAGAGATTGAGATTCCTGTAATCCAGTAACTCTTTATCTCAAATCCTAAAGATTACTTGGGGCGAGTAAATACCACTGATGCATTTGCTTCACTGAAAGGTAGTGAACTGTTCCTTTTCAGCTCACTGAAAAGGTTTCCTTTTGAAAGTAATTAGCTCTTCAAATTAAGATTTGCTATATAGCCTTTAAAGGCCAGTCTTTGTTTTTTAAAATAAAATTAAGCTAAATATCTGTTTGACTGGAATTTGATAAACTGTAAATATTTGCGTTATCAGCACACTGTTCAATATAAAAATCAATTCCAATTCCATCACCCCAGTTCTCAGGTCCCCCTCTGGTCACTACCTAGCCCTCTCCATAAATCACTGTTTTGATTTCTAATAGCATAATTTTTTGACATCTTAAATTTAATATAAATAGAATCTTGCAAGTATTTTTCTTGTATCTGCCTTCTTTTGCTCATCATAGTGTTTGGAGTTCTGTCATGTCTTGAGTGTACCATTAATTTATTCCTCTTAATTGCTGACTAGTATTTCACTGTGCGACTTCACAATTTTGTTTGTCCATTTTCCAGATGATGGACTGTGGGATTATTTGTAATTTTTTACTGTTGTTAATAAAGCTACTAAAACATTCTTGAGCAAGTGTTTTCATGTGGAGATATTTATGTTTTTTGGGTAGATAATTAGGGATGGAATTGGGTAGTTATGCTAGGTGTATATTTCATATCATAAAAAAATTTCAGATCCTTTTTCAAGGTGGATGAATTCCAACCAACATGTAAGAGTTTCATTTGTTCCATATTTTCACCAGTGTTCCATGTTGCTAGTCTTTAACCTTAGACATTCTAGTGGGTAAAAAATTACATCTCATTGTGATTTTTAATTGGCATTTTCTTGATGCTGTTCTGTAGTTTCATTTATCAGTAACTGTTCGAAGATAATGTTTGCACACTTTGAATTACTCAACAAGTATTTATTAATTATAGAGAATGGGCCCAACAATATGTTTAGCTTTTAGGAGTATGTTTTTATTTAAAATTCAAATAAATATTTAAAAAAGTAATTACTTGCAGGAACCTCTCTTAATGTTTCATGTTTACGTAGTCTCAGTTTTTATATTTTTGATTACATTTATTAATACCTCTTACTAGGTTATGCTTATATAATAAAAATAACTCTACTGTTCATTAGTTTGTGAGGAATATACTTATTTGTTACTCTCATATGTTAGATAATACTTAATTTTTTTTTTTTGACCAGTGGCCTAATGATCATGAAAATCTTAATATCTGTACAATTTTAGGCCCCAAGCAGTCTTCTTGATGCTTTGGAACAACATTTAGCTTCCTTGGAAGGAAAGAAAATCAAAGATTCTACAGCTGCAAGCAGGTACATTATTCTTCCTAGGGCAAAGAGCAGGAGTGATGTTTCTGAGAAAGTTGATGAATCCCGCTTAAATTCCAAGTTACTTAACTTCCCCTTATCTTGATTAATCATTTATAAAATGTGCTTAATAGCATCTCACCTCATAGAGTTGCTAAGGATTAAATGCATTAATACATGTAAATTTTTGGAATAGTTCCTGATCTTCAATAGATGGCAGTATCTCTTAAGATGATAAAACTGACTACATGGTTTGCAGTGGTATTCATAGGGTCAGTATTTCTCTTAAAGGTGATAGTATTTTGGGGCACCTGGCTGGCTCAGTCAGAAAGAGCATGGGACTCTTGATCTTGGGGTTGTGAGTTTGAGCCCCACGTGGGGTGTAGAGATTACTTAAATGAAATTTAAAAAAATGAGCAATAAATTTAAAAACAAAACTTTTTAAAAAAGTGGTTATACATCCATTCATGTGGTGTCTAGTAATTTTCAAATGCCTTTTTACAAATTTGATTAACCTCCACTGTAGGCCAGTGAAATTTATGCAATAGTAATTCTGGGACTCAAACCTATGATGTCTGATATCAGATTTCATCATCTTTCTCTAATGCCAGTTGATTGACATATTTAAACAGTCTGTTGGTCTTTGAGCTGATTTCTAAGACTGAAACCAGTTAACCATTGAAAATAGCACAGATCATCTAATACTGACTGTGTAACATGAGTTTTATATTGGATAGTGACTTGAGTAATTCTCGTTTTTTATTATGATGATTTTCTTTTAATAGCATGAAAAAAGTTTGTGTAAAATATTTATAATGAGAACCTTCTTTTTCTTTAGACTTTTTGATTATTTCAGAATTATTTTTGGGGGGGGGCAACAAAATTTAATTTTTTAAAAAAAGATTTTTATTTATTTGACAGAGATCACAAGTAGGCAGAGAGACAGGCAGAGAGAGAGGGGGAAGCAGGCTTCCTCCTGAGCAGAGAGCCCGAAGTGGGCCTTGATCCCAGAACCCTGGGATCAAGACCTGAGCCAAAGGCAGAGGCTTTAACGCACTGAGCCACCCAGGGACCCCCAAAATTTAATTTTTAAAGGAAAATGTTATTACTGGATTTTAGTACTTTTTAATTCAGATTTGTTCTTTGAATTTTCTGTAGGTTTTTAGAAGCATAAGCCAAATTATATGGCTCACTTACTTGAGAAAATAATGAAAAATAAAGTCAGATAGTTCAGGTGTATATTGATTTAACCTCATACTTTTTTATCATAAAATTTGCTGGGTTTCTTGCATTTCTGTCACAACTGTATTACTCTTCCCTTCTAAATTGTATCTTTATAAAGTTGATTTTACATAATATTGGAATAGTTTTGCCACTTACATGCTTAGAATAGAGATTAATGATTGGTGTGTGATAAAAGGAAAATGAGTAAAGGTTACTGAGTAGTAGTTCTGCAGGTTAGAATTCTTTACTACATGGGTTAATGGTGCTTAAAATAGACATTTGGGAATTTAATATTGTTGGGGTCTGTGGTATGGATAAGGTTTTGATACATAAGAAAAACGAGTTGATCTGCTGTGTATTTGCCAGTGACAGATGATGCATTCTACATGTGTGACATGTTTGAAAAGGAAATTCTGGCTTGGCAAAAGACTAGCACATAGAAAGGAAGTGCCAGGTGTACTAACGACTGAAATAAAATTGATCTTCCTTTAAAGGAACTTGTGGTCCCCTGGGAACGACATCTTTGGGTGTTATTACATGGGAAACATCTAGTCACCATTATTTGTTACTGGTACTCATGTTTTAGTGTTCCTATAGTAGTACTGCCAGAATCTAGGCTGTAAATTAGCAGAGTTAATTTCCTATGAGAAAGTTAATACATTTTACCCGTAAGGCCTTTCCTGGGAGCACAGGAGCTCTTTCCTAATTGCATTGGTTCCCTGCCTTGGGACTTGGAAAAAGCAGTGTCCCTTAATGTTACTGTGAACCCTTTCCAAAGTCTAACTGTTAAAAAAAAAGCAGTGAATGTTTGTATAAATTAGCTAATTGCTAATAATTCTGTGGGTAGAATATTTCATCTGAAGTACTGATTTTTACTCCATAAGGTAAGTCCATAATTATAGTGCTTATCCATGGCCATGTTTCCAGACCATTTCATAACTATGTTGCAAAAAGCCAAATTACCTTTGTCCAATTACTCTAGGGCGACAACACTTTCCAATGCAGTTTCTTCCTTGGCAAGTACTGGCCTGTCTCTAACCAAAGTGGATGAGAGGGAAAAGCAGGCAGCATTAGAGGAAGAACAGGCTCGTTTAAAAGCTTTAAAGGTAGGTGTTTGCATTCTCTGTATTGGGAAAAGCCTCTAAATAGACTAACAGTATTTCATGTATAGTTATCCAGATGGAGTGAAACTCTGTAGTCGGATTTTTCATCCTGACATTGAATGGCTGATAAAACAGAATACCTTTCTGCTATCAGAACAAAATTAGATAATGCTTTTTTTCCCAAGGCCTTAAAACAAAAATCTGCTTTCTGGATTCTTTATGCTAGTTTCTTTTCTCAACAGGAACAGCGCCTAAAAGAACTTGCAAAGAAACCTCATAGCTCTTTAACAACTGCAGCCTCTCCTGTGTCCTCCTCAGCAGGGGGTATAATGACTGCACCAGCCATTGACATCTTTTCTACTCCTAGTTCTTCTAACAGGTATGTGGAAGAGATAAAGATTACCTTTGAATATTTAGATCTAAAGGTAGACTTCTCATAGAAATGTTACAAAACTTTTCAGATTTAGTTTAATTTGTGATTTTGTGTTCATAAATTCACACAAAGGAGGTGATACTAGATGGTGATAGTGGTATAATTAAGAGTTTATGTTTTGCATATTTAGGAGATGAAAGATGGCTGAATTACAAATTCATACTAATTGGAATGTAGTAGGTTATCTCTGTGCAGCTGTTTCATTTATGTACATGGATGTGTAATCTATTTCACAGTATTCTTTCATTGGATATTAAATTAAATTGTCTTTGATGTCTGTTCCCAGGTGTTAAACTCAGTGATCTGGAACATAGTAAGGGTTTAGAGTTGTCAGGTTTCTGTGGCAATTAAAGCCTACTAGACTAACTTCAGTAGTCTTGTTGTGTAATTAAAGCTACTGAACAGTGGAAGTTAATGTTTCCAGGTGAATTAGGATTAATTGGCTTTTTCTAAGTTTGTCCTGTCTTTTACCTCGGAGTGATTTAAAGTCTTAAGTTTGGAAGTCAGATTTTGGTTTGAATCCTTGCTCTGTTTGTTCTTCTCTTCTTTCATTCCTTCTCTCTTTTTCTTTTCCTTTCTTTTTGTTTTCTTTCTATCGCTATCTCTATCTCTGTCTCCAAATAAGATGTATGGTACAGATCAGTGGTTCTCAATTTTCAGTAAGCATCAGAATCACCTGGAGAGTTTCTGAAGCCCTAGATTTTTGAGTTTCACCCCCAGAGTTTCTGATTCAGTAATTACAGGGGTTTTTCATTTCCAGCAGACTCCCAGGTGACTAGTATAGGATGTAGCACAATTTTTAACTAGCACATGGTAGATGCTCCACAGAGAGAGATAGGGTTTTCTTTAATTTTGTTGTTGTTGTTTATTAACTCATTCTTATAACATCTTCCCTCCCATTTACTGAGTCCACTCATAGTTCAGTGTAACTTACTCAGTTGCTACCTCTTCCCTAAAGTCTTAATAGATGCTTGTTGAATTGTTGTTGGGTTTTTTTCCCCCAGCTTTATATTTTTTGTTTTGTTTGTTTTGTTTTTTTTTTAAAGATTTTATTTATTTATTTGACAGAGAGAGATCACAAGTAGGCAGAGAGGCAGGCAGAGAGAGTGAGAGGGAAGCAGGCTCCCTGCTGAGCAGAGAGCCCGATGCTCGATCACAGGACCCTGAGATCATGACCTGAGCTGAAGGCAGAGGCTTTAACCCACTGAGCCACCCAGGCGCCCTGTTAATTTTGTTTTTTAATTTATGTGCTACGTGTTTAGAATCCTTCTTAAATAACATGAAGTGTCCCTACTTGGAGACCTTGGAAAGAAGTCTGTCTTAGGAGAGATAAATGGAAAAGATTTTGAATGTAGATAAAGAACTAATTTGACTATGTTTTATTTCACTTAATACACTCAAAGTTTTTACCTTTTTAATTGTAACTGAGAGCAAGTCTTACAGCCTATTATAGAATGCTTTATTGCCTGTTCTGTTCTTTTTTTCTCAAGGCATTAAATGCGTTTGTATTTTTCCTTACCTGTCAAAACTAATTTTTATGTTTAAAAGGCATTTTGTTTTTGAGTAAGTTAAAAATGATCTGTGCTATAGTACACACAATGCTTCAGTTCATGGAAACTCTAGGATCTTTGTTTGAGTTGTTACTCCTTAATCACATAAAAGTCTTATATATCGTGTAAACAGTGCCTCAGAGTTGTGTAATAGGTTGACTCTGTTGTAAGTTTATATCATGTATGAATGCATAATTTTTTCCTATATTGTTGGTATATTTGGATATTGAAGCAATAGAAGGAAGTTAACAGGTATTTTTACTTCGCTAAAGGTGTTAGTCGAAGATTAAAAGTAAGAAAACAAATTTCCTTACAAAAATTAAAATTGCCAGGATATTTCATATTTCAGAATCATGTTGTTTAGCTTCATTTCAGTAAAGAAATCAGTATTTTCCTGGGGAAGTCACTAATCCTTTCCAGAAGGGCTATAATTATTTGAATCCTATATAAACTTAAAATATGGTATGTGAATTTTTTT
This sequence comes from Mustela nigripes, assembly GCF_022355385.1. NCBI lineage: Eukaryota > Metazoa > Chordata > Mammalia > Carnivora > Mustelidae > Mustela > Mustela nigripes. Next base: position 60,914,546 of record NC_081557.1, on the reverse strand, counting down.
CCCAAACCTCCTTAGAAATACACTGTTATAAGTAAAAACTTGCTGTTAAATATATAAAGGATATGCAACTATTACCTTACTGAAAGTGTTCCTTCTTTTGAGGTTTACATTACTTGGCCTTTTTTCACTTTTAATGTTTTTTATTTACTGGGCAGGAGAAAGGGAGAGGCTGATAGAGCAACATTTACCTAATAAATAAATAACTCATCTTTTCAAAATATTTTCCTAGCACATCAAAGCTACCAAATGATCTGCTTGATTTACAACAGCCAACTTTTCACCCATCTGTACTTCCTATGTCAACTGCTTCTCAGGTAGCAAGTACATGGGGAGGTAAGCATTAATGAATTCTGCTTTTTATGTTGTATAGGCCACTCCCTTTCCCATTCTGTAGTGTTTTACTTATTTGTGTAGTTTTTGGTTACACTTGATAAGTGAGAATTTCAAAAATATTACCATGGCATTGAGGTCATTTTGTTCCTTGAAGACATTTTCATGTATTTGTAAATGTAATTTTGGAATTTCTTTTCAATTAAATTATGAAAAGTTTTAATAAAGGTGAAGAGGAAGGTCCCAGTGTATGTTGAAGTATGAACTCATTCTTTCAGTGTTGAGTAACTGTTCCATAATCAGAAAATGCCTAAGGGTTTTTTTGTTTTTGGCATAGGGAAAAAAGTGACTTACGGGAGAAAGAAAACTTCTGTCATGTAAATATCTGATAAGGTTCTAATAAAATTCACATGGTGTTATCAAGTAGTAAACTATGTTCTGACTGGGACTGTCATGACAATCTTTATGTTACTTGCATTTAAAACTTGTAGTTAGTTGAGACCTATAAGATTTTGGTACTCAAAGAATTTTCCCCTAATAGTAACAAGGAATGTTTGCTGCCCTGTAGTAGTTATTGATCTTAGGGTGACTATATCATGATCATTGACCTGGCATCTTTGAGGGATTGAACCTAGTCCATGTCAATTTTTAAGCAGTTTTGCGTAGACATATAGTATGCTTTCAAATTATTTCATTTGGTTGGTTGTGATGCTTCTGTTATATAAGTATTATTTTATGAACACTCAAAAATTATTTGCGAGTAAAAGGGGAGATATTCTGAGCAAAGATACGGTCTATAGAATAGGGAATGGCAGGCTACCTTAAAGTTTTATTGGTTCACATGTAAAATCTGAATTGATCAGCTTACTTCTCATAGCAAGATACAATTAATTATTCTCGAGAATTTTTATGTTAGTATGAATTAGACTTGTTCCCTCTATATTTTAATGATTAGAGTTTTAAGAACTTTTTTTCATTTTTTATAGTTAATTCTTGAGGCTCTGTGTAGTGTAATAGAGTGCAGTCTCTGAAGGCAGGAGTTTTTATTTATTTTGTTCAGTGCTATATTATCATTGCCTAGGATACTGATTTTTAATAAGTTTGTTGAATGAGTGGATGTTTTCTTTTTTTCTGGACAGGTTATTTCTGGTTCAGGATATGCCAGGTAACAGAAATAGTAAAACGCTAAAATACTAGATTTCTAGGCTAATCTTATGAGTCATGACTTGATTAAAAACAAAAAGACTTAGAAGATTAGTTTAATTTAGCTGAATCTTAAGTTCTCAGGGTTAATTCATAAAACTGATAAGCTAGTTTAAAGTCAATAAATATTTTAGAATTTTTTTATCTCAGTGAAACATAACAAATTTAGAAAGTATTTTTTTAAGATCCTAATGATATGTCCTAATTTTAGGATTTTTAATCTGGCAAAATTTACGTGTTTATTTTCTGCTTACTGTGAATTGTTTTAGAAGTTTAGTAGAATTGACATGACCATGTAAGCAGTTTTAGCTTGCTCCCCACTTCACACAAAAAAAGAAAAAAAACAAGTAGTTATTTCCTAAATAGATGAGAAATTTTACAGAAGTCTTAGTGAGAACTAATACATTTCAAAGAAACTAACTATGAAATTATTTTATTTGGATACTATATATAGTTAATTCTAATAATTAACAAATTAAAGAGTTTTGGCTTGGGATTATTGAACTCATATGAAGGCAGATAGACTGTTTCTGTGGGAGAATAATTTCACGAAATTTCAGCCTGTAGAAGTTGTTTAATGTCCTGTTAAAAGAAGTCCTTTCACAGCAGTCTGTGGGCAAATATTGTATGTAGGAACATACTTAATTATGTCTTATTTTCCTGTTCTAGGTTATTTTTCTCTTGCTACTATTTCCATCAAAAAGTCCTTTATATTTTAGCATTAGGCTTGTTATGTACAAGTGAGACCATTAAAAGTACTAAAAATACAAATCAAGAATGGTGGGAACAGAGGCTATAGCAGTTGACCATTATTTTTCCAAAAGCTTATCATTATATATGAGGAAAGGACAGTAATGTTTACTTTGAACCTCTCAACTTAAGAATTATATCTGTCTTGGGGCACCTGGGTGGCTCAGTGGGTTAAGCCTCTGCCTTCGGCTCAGGTCATGATCTCAGAGTCCTGGGATCGAGCCCCACATCGGGCTCTCCCCTCAGCGGGGAACCTGCTTCCTCCTCTCTCTCTGCCTGCCTCTCTACCCACTTGTGGTCTTTGTCTGTAAAATAAATAAATAAAATCTTTAAAAAAGAAAAAAGAATTAAATCTTGTCTTGACTTTGATATAAAGATAATTGATTTCTGAGCCGATGATAATTTCAGAGTTTTGACTTCTGCATAATTGGCTACCTGAAGAGTGTTTTGAGTCAAGAACTTTGAATACTTCCTAAATCAGTCAGTATATTTTTTATATCCAGGACATTCAGATTAAGATTTTTTACTTTATTTTTGAAATTAAAGTTAGATTGAGATGAGTAAATAAATCATATAAGTAAAAGGTTTTGATCATAACAGTAAAGTTTTTTGAAATTAACCATTTACCTAAACATTTGAAATATGTAACATTTTAACATCATGCTGCTTTTATAGCAAAGGTATGATTTTTTGATAATCCTAAAATTTTATTCTGTGTTTGTCTTGCTTTCATTTGCTAAAATGGTTTTTAATAGCAGAGTTAGTACTTTTTAAAACAGATTTGGCATTAATTTAGTTCTTACCATAAAGCACCACAGAGATGCTGTGTATTCCCAATCACAGGTAGTTAGTGATGCTAAATTAAAAGGAAGTAAGGATTGACTGTTTATTTAAAAGGCATTTAAGAGTCCACCTAAAAATGAACATGAAAGACAGAACACAAGCTCTTCTGTACCCCTCATTGCATTATTAATGAGCCTTTGATTTTTCAAGAAATGGTCTGGAGTCTGAATAGGCACTTCATGTTGAATACTAATATGTGAGAAGATTTAAGTTTATATCACCTTTAAAACTTTGTGTTATATCAAATCTAAAAATGAACAATATTATCAGCTCAGTACACTGATGTATGTCTTAAGCTAGATTTTAGAATTTAATTCAGGCAAAAAAGAATTACCATTCTGAAGTTAAATTTGCTTTACTCTCCACTGGTATGAAACACACAATGCTTTAGGGAAAACTTATTTGTGTCAATATAGGTATCCAGTATTTAGGACCTCAGCATTATAATATGTCTGCTATATTAATCCTCAATATTTGGGGATTATTTTTCTTTGACTGTTGTAACATAAAAAAACTTTTCTAGTAACTAATATAGGAATAATGGGAAAAAATATTTTTTAAAATAAAATACTTATTTATTTATTTTTCATTCACCTGTCTAGTGAATAAAGTTTAAGTAGGGGTAGCTGGAATGTTACTTTCTTTTAATCGTAATGGATTTGTTTTTATTAGTAGTAGTACAGTATCCACTAACAGATTAACATCATCTATATTATCTAATAATTCTGTCAAGTAGATTAAGGACTGTTTTTTCTTACTGTCTAGTCGACCTAAATACAGTCACACTTGCTTGTTTCTGCGTATTCTTCTCTAAGATGTTTCATATAATAGAAAATGATTGATAATAAGTACTTAGGTAAAACTCCATCATTCATCAGAGCAGCAGATAACTAATGTCTTTTCCCAAACGTGTCTTTTCTCATAAACTAATAGATCTGTAATAGCAGAATGTATTTTTTCGAATGACTTCTCTCATGGCTCTTTTGCATGAAAAACTAGAGATGTTTTGGGTCCGACCATGTATGAAGTACTTTAAAAACCTCATGCCACTATTCAGTATTTTAAAATAGTACTTTGAACAATTGATGAACTCTAAACAGTGCATCCCCTTCTTTATGCAGAAAGCAGTTAGAGTGGTCATCATTATAGGTTTTTTTTAGGACAGAAAACCTTTTTCTTGTTATCTGTTTTCTACTTCTTATTTCTTAATTACTTTTTTGGATTCTTTTCCCCCGTCATTCCATTTATTAAGGAGTGGGAGATGGGAAAGGTGTTGAACATGATTGTTTTAGTTTGAGTACTGTATCAGTGAATTTTGATACATTTGTAGGACTTTATTTTTGGGTGTAAATTGATGTTCTGTAGGAATACTTGATAGAAAAAGTCCTGTGTGATTAAAAAAAAAAATTAAAGTTTTAAAAAATGATTCTGTATAAGCCAGTGACCTCAATATTTTCTTGCTATTTCATTTTTTAAATAGTTTTAGGATTTGTGGAGCACCTGCTTTGAATTTATTGACTTTAGGGAAAAATGTATTTGTAATGAATGAGCTGGCTATTTTTAGGCTATTTTTGTGTTCTTACTGTTCTATCATACAGTTTTAGAGTAAAATACAGTGCTTAATATCATATTCTTAAGTGAGCATCACGAACTATAGGAGACAAGAATAGGCTTCTGGTTAAAAGTATAGAATGTAAAGGTTAGGAGGGTTTTGCTGCTAATGATGAGTGGTTTTTAGTCATTAGAATGGTGATTATCTTGAATGAGGTATAAGTATAGTAAATACCTGATTCTAAAATAACTTTAAAAGTAGGATTTGATAATAATACACATTTGGTACCATCCTAATATGGAATAGTACTTTTGTTACTACTTTAGTAAATCATTTAAAGCCTTAATGATTTCGCTTTAGAACTCTTAACTGGACCTTCATTGTGGTTCCCAGTCTATGAAATGGCCACCATTCTTTTGTCTCTGTTCTTAATTTTTCTAAAATTCCTTTCCTGTTTCTAAATCATGAGACCTTTTCTTCATCTTTATTTTTTTAAATTTCTACCTCTGAACCTATTTAAGACTTACCCCACATGTTATAAATAGCCCTTTACCCCTAATTTTCTTTGTTTTTTGATATTTTACTTACGCCACACACGTACTACACTGGTTGTTTATATCTTTCACTTGAATAAGCATAGGTATGCCATGAAAGCCAATACATTCCCATATAGGGTGGGGAACACGGTCCAGGGTTGGTGGTTCTTTTATCGATGCATTTTGGTTATTTTCTTTTTCACCTATTGGCTTCCTGATGTTAGAGAGCAGATCTGTCCTTAGTATGCTACAGATGTTAATTGGACACATTAATGTTTTCTTCGTAGGATTCATTTTAAAAGATATTAAATGTAGTTCTTCCATCTTGATGACGATGATTAGGTATTTTGCACTTAAGATTAATAAACAATAATATAGCTGCTACTTTTCACTTTGCATCTTTTGACTAATTACAATACTAATTAATTTACTTCCTTTCTTCATTTTGCTGTAATGCACTTGGACTACACAGATCCTTTCTCTGCTACTGTAGATGCTGTTGATGATGCCATTCCAAGCTTAAATCCTTTCCTCACAAAAAGTAGTGGTGATGTTCACCTTCCCATTTCTTCAGATGTATCCACTTTTACTACTAGGACACCTACTCATGAAATGTTTGTTGGTAAAGTACCATTTAACCTTTCTTTCCAATTAATGTTTATACTGCCTAAGTATTTTTTACATATTCATTAATTATTTTTAAGGCGCTGCAATAATTATTTTGGATTTTATTATCAATTTTTAAAATAAACTAAATAACAATAATATAGTGACATTTAAAAATTAGTATCCCTAATTTTATTTAATCCAAGTTTTTAGGAAAGAAGATTTCCTTTGAAGTTGTGGGTTGGTGTTTTTATTTTTGGATTTTTTTTTTTTTTTTAGTGTGTTGTTTTCCATCATTATTATAGTGTGATACTCAAGCAGTCTAACATCATTTATCACATTTTCCCCCCATGTTTTGTTTATTAATTCAGAGAGTTGGCTATAGGATAACATCTCTTACACTTACTAATATGTATGTACTTATATCTTTCCCTCTTTGTTTAGGAGAGAGGATGGTTATCATTCTCAGTAGCTATCTTTTTTTTTTTTCTTTTTTGAACTGTGAATAGTACAGTTTTAGATCGTCTTAAATCCATACATACCCTCTGTCCCATTCTTAAGGGTTTCACTTCATTGTTAGCCTGGAGATAAATGACAAGTAGAAAATGAAAACTAAATTGCCTTTAGTTGTGGTATAAAAATCTGTAAAAAGGTAAAATTTCACTCCAGAGTTACACAAGGAAATCTTATGAATATATAGAATCTTATGAATATATAGTAACCTGAAATTAACAATTTTCAACCCCGTGAAAAGATTCTGAACACCCCTTAAAAGATGATGAAACTGGGGCGCCTGGGTGGCTCAGTGGTTTGGGCTGCTGCCTTCGGCTCGGGTCCTGATCTCAGGGTCCTGGGATCGAGCCCCTCATCGGGTTCCCTGCTCCGCAGGAAGCCTGCTTCCCTCTCTCTCTCTCTCTCTCTCTCTCTCTGCCTGCCTCTCTGCCTACTTGTGATCTCTGTCTGTCAAATAAATAAATAAATCAATCTTAAAAAAAAAAAAAAAAAGATGATGAAACTGCTTTTATTCACCAGAGAAACAACTTTTAAGGCGATACAAATTTAAATCTGTGTTTAAAGCAGCATGTTAAAAGTCAGCTGTGTACCCTAAATAGACACTTAGCCACATTCTGAACATTCTGTTCGATACATATGAGGAGGTGGAAGAGAGGTGACTAGAAAAGAGTAGTTGGGAGATTTTAGGAAGTTCCAAGGCAGGTGCTGTCATTATATATAACTAGTCTCATAGCTCCAAATTCTAAGAATCAATTGCAGGCATTCCTTCATGTCATTGTAACATATTATAAATTAAGTATAAAGTGGCTGAAACTAAATTTCATATTTTGCTACTCTTCAGAAGAATTGTTAAATGCTGTACCTTATTTGCTTGGTAAAAAAAGGTTACTTGAGTTAACCTTGGAATGTGGTTTTCTAATAAGTTTATATTTTCTTTATACTTACTGAATATGAGCTAGCATGTATTTAGTGGGTCTGGCTTCTTGTATCATTAAGTCAGTTGCTTTAATTGGGGGTATGAAACAGCTATGTCTTTATTTTTGGTCTTAAAATTTCTGTCTTTAGGTCAGACCAGTACATGTGCTTCAGTATGTCAGTCTTCTATTTACCCTAGAGGGACAGAATGCTATAGGCTATAGCTATTTCACATTGAAACAGAACCAGAGTAAAAATATAAAAAATTCTGTGAGAGTTAATTATTATTTACGCTTTTCAAGGAAACCCTTTAACAGAAGGAATGTACTAGAAATGTCCTTTTCCTAATGTTTAAGTTTAAGGCTAAGGCCTTTGGGTTGGGGCAAAAGGAAGACCAAAAAGCAAAGAAAGTTAGTAAAATTGATGGCCATATATGCTAAGGTGAGTAGGTGCATTTGAAGATTAAAATCCTAGAATTGGTGATTGTAAGCTTGTGAGGACCTCCAGAGAATATTTGGTCAAGTTCTCAACTCTCATATTGGTAACAGAATTACTACCATTTTTATGGATGATCATGTGAGTGAGTAAAGTTAATGTCCTGAGACAACCTGGCTGATAGGAGCAAAAGCTTGAAGCAGGAATCCGGTGTCTTTGCTTTACAGAGCCCTTTCCTTATGAAAGTGTTGTCTTTATTTAAACTCTTACATTCTTTGAGTGTAAATAGTATAAATGAAAGTATAAATTATACTTAAAATACATTCATCTGTCAAGTTTTATCATTAGCAAAAACTTACTGTTTAGTACTTGTGCTTTTGTAAAAGTGAGTCTAGAATGGGAAAATGTAAATCACTCATGTCAACCTAGGTCATTAGTCTAGAACAAGAATCAGCAAACCTTTTCTCAAAGGATCAGAGTGGAAATATTTTTGGCTCATGAGTCATATAGTCTGTTGCAGCTATCAGCTTTGGCATTATAGCATAAAGGTAGCCATAGACAATACATAAATGCGCATTTGGCTGTGTTCCAGGAAAACTTTATTCACAAAGACATGCAGCTGTAGTTTGCGAATGCCTGTCCTAAGAAGAGGCTTTATAATAAGAAGCCATTTAATCCACATTAAAAGTTCTTGAGAAGTAGGGTTGTATAATAAAAATTCCAACAGTTTCTTACTCATAGCATGAAAGGGCCACCCAAGGTATGTCATTCCTACAGCTGTGTTAGCCAGGTTTCTGTTGCTCGGTGGCACATGTGACTAGTGTCTACCATATTAGAGCAGATTTTTAAAAATTTCTGTTACTAGAAGTTTTGGGATAGTGCTTCTGTAGAATAGTGGTCAGCAAACGTTTTATGTAAAGAGCCAGATAGTAAATACTTCAGACTTTACAGGATATATAAAATCTATGTTACATATTCTTCTTTTATTTTCTTTCATTTTTAAAAAATATCTGTTTGAAAATGTAAAAACCTTCTTTAACTCATGTGGCCATATTAAAAATAGGCCTCTGGCTATAATTTGCCAACCTCTGCTCTAAAGGATTAAGAACGACTGAGAAAAATCAGAGAACAGCTACATAGACACCCTCTAACTCGTTCAGAGTAGGACATTGGTCTGATGATGTGAACCCCAGTGTACAAAGTAGCTTATCCTCATTAAAGCAGTTATAAGTCAAGAAGAATGGGTTGATGATCCCAGCTATGCCATGTCTGTGACCTTGTTCAGGCCTGCTTACTCATCTGTAAAAGAAGACCTCAGAAGACATGTTAACATTGACTAAAACGCCAACTGCTGCTTATTTCTCTAAGGAAATACATGTTGGTTATTTTTAAAATTTTGTTGTGAATATATTTTAAATAGAATATTCATAATGGAGACTTAAGTGCTTTTTAAAATAAGTTATAATGTGAAGAACACTAAGAGCTTGGACTCTCCTGTCTTTGTTCTGTTTGTTCATTTGTTTTTTAATTATTCCATTTCACTCTTAACTGTTCCTCCTCATTTTTCTCTTCCTTTTTTTCTGTCTCCCTCCCCCTTCCCCCCCATGTATGCCTTGTCAGATTCTTTTTGTGGCACTCAAGCTTATCCTAATACTACCCTTATGTGCCATGAGCCTTCTACCGTAGCTGGTTTATTTGGAGGTAGGTAATGGTATCTCTAAAGTTTATCAGTTTGTTTATGCAGGAGGGAGTTCTTTGTTTTCTTTAAAATGAGGGTTTTTTTTCTTTTTTTAATTTGGTTAAGAAAAAATATACTTGCTTTTGAGGAACAGATCATTTTTTCCCTAATTTTGCTTGTCTTAAATAAACACAGGATTGTTCTGTGAGTGGATACTTGTCATCTCCCCACTTTAATCTGTACTCAAAAGGTTCACATTTTCAGAGGAGCTTATAACATTTTATTATTACAAGCTTATGGAATTTAAAGCTCTTTATATAGTGATAGAATACTAAATAATTTTGACTTAAACAGTTGTGGCACAGATGTAGGGAGATTCTCCTGGAAATAGGCGTGCTTTGCCAGCACTATGCAAAGGCAGAAGAAACCAGGAACAGTTTCCAGAGAGGCATGGCCATTTTGATACTCATTTCTGTCTTTCCAAACATGTTCTAGGCCAGTGCAGTGATAATGAAACCCCCAAATCCAGCTGATTTTATTTTTTTCTTTTTGGTGCATAGGAGTTGATTATCTTAGTTCAGTTGGGATTGAAAAGTAGGTTTGACACAAGTGAAGAATGAGGCTCTTGACTGGCAGACTTGGGCATGATTAAAAAGATTTAAAAATGGAAATTATGAGGACATTTGATGGAAAGTATGTGTTTAGTATTCAGTGAATTTGCATTTGAATTCCTTTTTGAATTCCAGTTCTACGCCCTTACCTGTGTGACTTGAAACAAGTATTTGACCTTTCTTAAGCCTATGAAAATTGGGATAATAATAACTTACAGGATTGTCATGAGATTTACATATATGACTGTATAAAATCTAGCGCTATGCCTGGTATGTAGAATTATCATTAAAACTACTACTGAAAATTATCTTGTGTATGCAAATCATTTTATATTTGTTATTATTTAATCATCAGATACAGCCTTGAACACATTTTTCATTGCTTTTAGACTTTATTAAAACTGCTATGGTTGTTCACTTTTTTGGCCCAGCATTTGCTGTGAGAAGCTCAAGAAGTTCATATAACTTTAATAGTGAATAAATATAATTACTATAGCTGTAATAATACAATTTTCTTTTTCTGCCTACTAGTTTATATAAAATGAAATACTTGGGATAAACTGAAAACCCCTAAAAGATTCTGAAATCAGATAATCTGAGGTTTAAGTCTTGGTTTTGCTACTTAATAAATCTTTGACCTTGAGTAACATTGTTTAAGCTCTTTATTTCCTCATCTGTAAAATGAGGATAATAATGACTATCTCATAGGGTTATTGTGAAGTTTAAATAATATACTGTTTATAAAGCTCTTGCATTAGTGTTTCATAGAGTTTAATAAATAGTAGAAGTTACTTTCACAGCAAGTATGAGATCTAATTTATTATGGAACTACCTCTAAAATCCCTTAACAAAATGGTGTGTTTTTCTGGACGGTATTTGGAATGCCTTTCTGTCCCCAAAGCTTGTTCATCTTGTACCATGCAGTTAATTTATTATCGTCCTCCTGATATATGCTCTGCCAGGCAGTGATTTCTAAATGTTGATCTATGAACTACTGATGGTCAGTGGTAGAGTTTTCACTGGGCCTTGGTGAAGTGAAAGAGTAGGCAGTTCAATGTCATGATTATTTTACATAGTTAACCTTAACTCAGAACTTGTTCATCTTTTTTTTTTTTTGTCTCTGAATTTTCCTTTTGAGATGGTGATAGTAGTTTTTAATCTTTGTTTTAAGTAACTTTAAAAAATTAAATCCTGGGAAGCCTTGGTGGCTCAGTAGGTTAAGCCACTGCCTTTTCGGCTCAGGTCATGATCCCAGGGTCCTGGGATGGAGTCTGGCATGGGGCTCCTTGCTCAGCAGGGAGTCTGCTGCTCCCTCTGCCTGCTATTTCCCCTGCTTGTGTGCGTGCACATGCTCTCTCTCTCTCTCTGATTAAAAAAAAACAACAACAAAACAAAACCCTAAGTCTCCCAAAAAATGACTTGGGATAAAAGGCCATTAAGTTGATAATGTTCATTGAAATGAAAATGTAGAACTCTTACCTAGAAGATGTGTTACTACTTAAAATATTGTTATTTTGAAATACATTGCTTGCTTCCCTAGGAGCCAATCAGATATTACAATTTATAGAAAAATTTCTTTTTACTTTTTGCATACCTAGAGACGTTTTTAAATTTGAGGTGCTAGCTCTGGGTTACTTTATATCCTCTCGAACTTTTTACACTTTTAGGTAGTAGTCTTGTAATTGCACAGACTGATGCCCCTAGGGACCATAGTAAATGGCTCCTCTCTTTAAAGAAAGTAATAAATGGATTACTGTAGAAAGATAGGTTTATCTCTGATATTAACCAGATTCTAGAAAGGTGGGATAAAAGAGGAGAAAACGGGAATTTGATAGGCTATCCTGTTTATAAATTATTATGTATATTTCCTAAACTTTGGAGACCTAGCCAGCGAACTGTTTCCAGAATCACTTAAAGAACAATTTGTGTATTTCTTAAATTGATGGTTCTATGGGCACAAAATTAAGCACAGTAGAGTTTTGTCTTCTTGAGTAGATGCATAAGTTCTCATAGAGAAGAACCAGTGAGCCCATGGTGTAATTCTTAAACAGCTTGTACACTTTAAAATGTTGTTAGGGGCACCTGGGTGGCTCAGTCAATTAAGCATCTTCCTTTGGCTCAGATCATGATCCCAGAGTCCTAGAATCGAGCCCTGCATCAAGCTCCCTGCTGTGTGGGCAGCCTGCTTCCCCCTCTCCCTCTGTCTGCTGCTCCCCCTCCTTATGCTTCTCTCTCTCTCTCTCTTTCTCTGTCAAATGAATAAATAAAATAAAATAAAATGTTATTAAACTAGTAGAAACATCTTGATGAATGGTCAGATTTATATACTAACTTATTTTATACTTTGATAGTGTTTGTGTTCTCACTGTATGACCATTGTGGTGGTGGTGGTGGTTTAAGATTTTATTATTTATTTGAGAGAGACAAAGAGCTTGAAAGAGCGAGAGGGAGAGAGCGCATGCTGGAACACAGGGGAGGGGCAGAAGAAGAGGGAGAACAGATTCCCCACAGAGTAGGGAACTTGATGCAGGGCTCAATCCCAGGACTCTGGCTGGGATCATGACCTGAACCTAAAGCAGATGCAGATGCTTAACCAACTAAGCCATGCAGGTTCCCCTGACCATTGTTTTTAAGAGTGGTTTAAGAAGTAATTATGGAATAAGAACTTTTAAAAAAAGATTTATTTATTTGAGAGAGTGTATACAGTGTGCATGCAGAAGCAGAGGCAGAGGGAGGGAGAATCCCAAGCAGACTCTCCCAGGTGAGGGCAGAGCCTGGACTCCTGCTGATCCTAGGACCCTGAGGTCGTGACTTGAACTGAAACCAAGAGTCAGCAGCTTAACCAACTGAGCCACCCAGGTGCCCCTGGAATAAGAACATTTTTAAAAACTTGTGTCCTTTGGAATACTCGATAGATCTAAAGGGTTACTTTTAAAGGGGGAACCTAAGGATTAATGCATTGTAACTTTCAGAATCCTCTTCTCAAATGAACTTAAACCATATTGCATTTAATTAATAATTTAAAGGTGGAAGGAAGGTGAGAGAAATAATGGAAGGTGAGTAGGTTGTCGGGGAGAGGGGAAAGATTCCAGGATCTAAGTAGAATCTCTAAGTAGATATTTTTTAAAATACTGTAGAATATTTACTTCATTACCAAGTGATCCTTTGCATTGTGTATATATTTTACTTCATGCACAGTCCTGGAATTTTAGATGTGTTTAGTTTTCTAAAAATAATCAGTACATAAAATTAAGGTAAAAAGATAAAAATTTTATTTTTGTAATGAAACAAACTTAGTAGTACAACTTCAGTTGCTCTTTTGTTAGTTTTCTTTGTCAGTAGGATGATTTTGTTACAGAAAAATGTCATCACCACAAAAAGATGGAATAGTGTTAAGAAACATTTTGCTTGAAGGATTGGCCTTGTTTTTCATTGGGGGAATTTATTGCTTTTTCTATCCTATTGTCGTCATTATTAAGAGCTGTAAATGTAGATATATTAAAGAATTGAGCTTTTTCCACTTTGGTTTTCCTTAGGATTCACTCCATCTCCAGTTGCACAGCCACATCCTTCAGCTGGCCTTAATGTTGACTTTGAATCTGTGTTTGGAAATAAATCTACCAATGTTATTGTAGATTCTGGGGGTAAGAAAAAATTGTTCTGTTAACATTATTATAATGTTCTCATTTAGATTCTGTGCAAGGACAGATAATAATATCTTTTGAACATATGTAAATAGATTAAATTGGAGTAAGCCAGTGAAGTTGTTTCTCTTCTCCCAGCTACTAGATGAGAAGAACTTCAAGGGATTATTAACTGTTACCCATTTCTTATTGGCAGTTTTGATTCTGGGAGGATTTTGTTTCTCCTAGAGCTAAATGAGATCTTCCTCATATTAGATTGGTAAATTGCTAATGGTTATGTGTAGAATGTTGTGCTTTGTAGTCATTACAATTTTCACCTTTACTGAAATGAAATTGGCTTTTCTGAAAAATAGGAAAAATAAAACATTTGGTACCTGACTTGTTGAGACAGTCGGTGCTTAACCAACTAGAAGTATTAAGTACCAGAGCTCTAGGGGCTTTTTGTTATTTTAAGGATGGTTCTTTCTGTAGTGTCCTTGTTCATTTGTCTTAAAATTGGGACTTATATAAATTTGTAGAGCCAAGTTTCCATTTAGTATTTTGTTACTCCAAAGTTTGTAAAGATTAAGAGTTTCCATGAAATTTATTATTCTTACCATGGAATGACCTTTGATTTTAATTAGTAAATAAGTTCAAGTCATTTGAAGAAACATAGTGAGGTGTTTTTGATTTTATAATATTCGATTATACAAAAAGTAAGCAATCTTATAAAGAGTATGTATGGACTAAGAATTTTTTTTCTCTGTGCACTAGTTGGTTTATAATTACATTTTTGGATGCATTTGGCTTTTTCCTTTTCAGTTTGTTTTTCTGGGGAAAAGGATAAAGTAAATAGAGATCAGCTACTCATATTTTGTACACCACAAAGTTTTGGTGACTTTGTTTTTATCAGTCCTGCATCATGTTACTGAGTCCTTTACTGGATTTGTTTGAATGGATTCACTTTTCTCGCTTTGGTAGAGAACCTTAAGGGATCTATTTTATTTTCATTTCTAAGCAATCTATTTAGTAGATGGTTTAATGTCATTGGAGCATAAGGCTAGCAATTTCTTAGGTATAATTTAGGTTAACCGTTTTTAGACAGAAGAAAAGTGATAAATGGTACATTTTTACTTCCTTCTAATGTTGTGGTTTACATATACCTTGCATATTCTACTCTGAAGAATGTAAAAAGGTCTACAAAATATTTATTAGATGAAACATTTTTCAAAGGAACAGAGATGTATTTTTTGTCTATATTTCTTCAGGTATAAGGGAATCTTCAGAAAATCTTGCCAGTGAGGGGGAGAATTCCATTCCATTCCCTTCTCTTTCACAACTTTGGAATAAGAATTGTTTACTTGAATGCTTCTTTCTCGTCCCCTTTAACCTTAATATAATTTTTTTTAAAGATTTTATTTATTTATTTGACAGAGAGAGAGAGATCACAAGTAGGAGAGGGTAGGGGGAAGCAGGCTCCCTGCTGAGCAGAGATTCCTGATGTGCTCTATCCCAAGACCCTGAGATCATGGCCCGAGCCGAAGGCAGAGACCCAGCCCACTGAGCCACCCGGGTGCCCCTAACCTTAATATAATTTTGTCATGAAATAAGACATGACAGATCTTTTCAATCAGTTCACTTTGAAATGGTGAATTTCTCCCTCTTCCATTTAAAGTCATTAATTAATGCCCCATGGAGGACTTTTCCTGCAGACGAATAAGTAGAAAAGGCAGAGATCCCTGTAGAAAGCTAGCACCATAAAGTCCCTTACAAATCCTGTTTCATCTGTTTGTAACTTTAAGGCTTTGATGAACTAGGTGGACTTCTCAAACCAACAGTGGCCTCTCAGAACCAGAGTCTTCCTGTTGCTAAACTCCCACCTAACAAGTTAGTATCTGATGACTTGGATTCATCCTTAGCCAACCTGGTGGGCAGTAAGTATTCTTTGGATTCTTTTAATCTTCTTCACAATTAATTGTATTATAAAAATGAGTCTAGTTTTTAAATGCTTTCTTTATTTCCTGTTGTAGATCTTGGCATTGGAAATGGAACTACTAAGAAGTGAGTGTTTTATATGTATTATTTCCCCCATGTACCATTTAGAGGTTGATTTGGCTTTCATTTCAAAAGTATGTGTAGACCTGTCATCTGCATATTAAATGCTTTTTGTTTAATCTAAGTATATAGTAAAGAAATTTTACAATTATAGACATTTAACATTCTCACTGATGTTTATTTAAAGTGATGTAAATTGGAGTCAGCCAGGTGAAAAGAAGCTAACTGGAGGATCTAACTGGCAGCCAAAGGTTGCACCAACCACTGCTTGGAATGCTGCAACAATGGTGAGTTGAAAAGCTCACAGTAACATGACTAATTTAGGAGAATAACATGAAAATGTTTTTAAAGTGATAGCTGTAAGTGGGAGGATTTGTTTATTGGGTTTTAGATATATAAGTAATTTTTTATTTTTTTTTAAGGAAGCTGATTGACTATTTGCCAAGTATGTTTTAGTAGCCAACATTTATTTAAGGTTTACTTTGTATAAGCCATCATTCTAATTAATGTGTGATTTTTTTCTTCTGTAATCCTCAAATTAACTACATGTGGTGGTAACTATTACTGTCCTCACTGTGCAGATGAAATGGAGGCACAGAGTTACTACATAATATGCCTAGGATCCCAGAGTTTTTAAGTGATTGGGTGGACTTTTAGAATACAGGAAGCCTAACCGCAGAGCTTAAACTCTTTAATCATTACCCTCTACTTCTGATCTCAAATTTATTATGTATTTATCTAGAATATAAAATCATTAGTGTTTTTCTGATCTCACTATTGGTAATGTTTGGTTTTTGTTAATGTTGTCGAATAGTTCATAGAGTTGATTTTCCTTACTTGCTATAATTATATTCTTAAAATCCCCTAAACACTGAACCATTGCTAGGCTCACACGTACTACATGTGTACGTATTTCCTTTAGCAATGGTTCAGGGTTCACTGATTTACTATTGGGTTACTTTAACAACATAGGTGCAGCAAATAAGGAGAATTGCCTATATGTGTATGTACACACACACACACACACATATATATACACACATATACCCCTTACATTCATTATTATCTCAAATCCTAAAAAAATACTTGTTCTAGTAGATCCCCCCCCCCCTTTTTTTAAACAGAAAAGAAAATGTGGTTCGTAAGAGTTGCGTTTTACTTACTTACCAGAACCTGCAGCACTAAATTGAGAATCCAGCCCTATCTAGCTGGCTCCACAGCCAGAGAGCTTCTTGCAGTAGTATACTGCATTATTCCCTGTGTTCTCATCCTCTGGTCATTGTTATATCAGAGCCAAAACAAGACAGAATCTTATTTTGTTCAGCCTCAGCTGAGAATGAAGGTGTTAAGCAACAAATTTTTTACCACTCCATGCATGTCTGTGAAAGCACCACAAACATTAATTTTCGGGATCACAAATTTAGCAAGTAAGCAAATTTATAAATATATAAGGTATGAAAAATGAGGATTAATTTATATGTAGCATCTAGTACTGAAGAAGTTCTGCTAATGTTTTTAATCACTATAAGGTATGGTTGTCCCAGAGTAGCTTTATGGCTCTACCCCTGTCCTTAGTCAGCTGCTATTTCACTTGCGGGAAGTTTTCCCACATTAGAGAAAACCAGTTTCCTCCTCCTCTTCTTCTTCTTCTTTTTTAAAGATTTTATTTATTTGACAGAGAGAGAGAGATCACAAGTAGGCAGAGAGGCAGGCAGGGGAAAGCAGGCTCCCTGCTGCACAGAGAACCCCACTCGGGGCTCGATTCCAAGACCCTGAGATCATGACCTGAGCCGAAGGCAGAGGCTTAACCCACTGAGCCACCCAGGTACCCCAAACCAGTTTCTTCTTAAAGAAAAATTTAAAACAAGCTTTCTTAACAATATTCTGGAAATAAATAACATTTTGATTACACAGACTACACATTGTAGCCTTCCTGTTGTTAAAGACCACCATTATCCCTCTTATAGCCACTCTCTTGTATTAAATCACTTCCAGAGCACCACCTTGTTTTCCTGGGCTTAATCATATGTGAAAATTACCAGGGCTCAGCTAAAAATAATGTGCTAATAAAATTTGTGACATTATGTAAAGAGTTTTATTAGGTTTAATCATCTTAGATGAAAAATAAAAATTTAGCTAACTTGTTTTTGTTTTTTTTTAATTTAGCCACCTTTTTAAGGCAACACTTTTTCATTAATAGAGGTCACTGCCATTCTAATAAATCCTTGCATTAAGCTTGTTAGGTTTTACACATACATGTATCCTCACTATCTTGAGTCTGTTTACACTGCATTCTTGGGGAAGTTTGAATTGATAGCATCCCAATTACAAGAATAAAGTTAGGCAATTTCTCTTTGTAAGTATAAAACATCTAGAAAGCAGATTTTAGTTGAAATCCTTTCCCTCTGACTCTGAATCCCAGGTTTATCTGTACTGTAACAAACTTCACTGACCAGGGGATGACAAGAGGTTAGGTTAGTGGATTTTATACCATTTGGTGTGAATTACACATTGATAATACATGAAGACTGTTAAAAATCCAAATGCTGATATGAAAATATAATGAATATTTTATTATTTTGTATTAAATTGGTATTGACCTATATGAAATAATAGAAGTTTGTAGATAGCGCTTGACTTAAGATTGACTACCAGAATGTAATAGGCATTTAACTAGTTAAAATTTGTATGTAAGTTGATGATATTTATGCAACTGTGTCATTGTGTGTCATCTCTTAAGAATTTTCTTAAAATATTTATATGTATGTATATAATAGAGTTTCTTTTTTAATGACTAACATAGAGGGCTGGTGATGTGATTCACTACTTAGATAAACTGCTGCTTATGTCATTTCTTTACATTTCTAACCTTTTTATTAATCCATAAACACTGTCAAGGTTTTTGAACTTTTTTAAGTTAAAAAATTCATTGGTCTTTTATTAATCTGTATGATGATACTATACTACAAATTCTTTGAATTATTGCTTTCTTTTTTCCTGAGTGGTGGACATATGATTCAACCCTGTTTATGGGACGCACTGAATTTTGCAGTGTTGACACTACTGATAGATTTTATGTTTTATGATACTTGTCATAAACTATTAGATATGTAAGGGGATTATGTTAGAGACTAAATTTCCCTTGTCAACCTTGATAGTGTTTTAGTATAGGTGTTCTTCCATTAGATACCGGAAATACAAGGGATTTTAGGTAGTTAGTGAATGTACATGTGAACTAAAATGCTCTCTGTGTATTTTCTGTTGTGTAAGTATTTGTTCTAATCCAGTGTTATTGCATTATGTAATTGTTCTCCCTGGGAAAAACAGAATGGCATGCATTTTCCACAATACGTAAGTGACCAAAAACTAGCCTTTTTTGCAATAAATTGGCATGCTATTAACCACTGCTGTAGCAGAATCTCATAACCTTCCAGCTATTACTTTTTTCACATTCAGATTTTCAATGTGCCAGAAATTCTTTCTAGCATCTACTGATTTCATGGATGTGTTGCCGAATTGATTCTGATGGTGGCATGGGAAATACAGACTTTTTTTTTTTTCTTGCTTAACATTCTGCCATTTGCTGCCAGATGGCTGGGTGTCTGTGTGTGTATCTGTGCTGCCACTATGCACTTGATGATTTCTGAATGAAGGGAAATGTTGATTGTTGTAATGTTGAAAATAATAATTGCATGAAATCTTACAGGCTTCCGCTGTACTTGGCAGTTTGTCTGCTGCTCTTGCAGCTCTCAGTTTTTAAGTAGGGAGAGACCAATAAATCCTACATGCTCACTCAAATACTAAACTTTTAACTATTCACTTTAGTTATGCTTCGTTTAACTGCTCCACGCATATGTTCAAATTGCCGTGTGATTTCAGTTATTTTTTGTATTTCAGCAGTGTTATTGGTCTTTCTCCTGTATTCAGTTTCAGTTTTCATTATAAGATATCTCACACACACACACACACACACACACACACACACACACAGAGGAGATGTTGTTAAGACAGCAAATATATTTAAAATGATTTTGTGCTCACATTGTATATTTACAGAAAGCTTGAGGTAGGGTAGAAGGTGGAGGGGAACTTTAAACCTCGTAGGGGTAGGTGGTTCTTTTAAGTGTTTAAGAATAAACAGATTTAAAAACTTCTTGCTCCTCCAAATTGGTGCTTTGTAGAAGATTGTTTAATTTACAGAATAAATTACAAGAAGTGCTAATACACGTACTCTGTATAAAAACTGTGTGCCTTATAAAAGTAGTCACACTCGGTAGTGTTTTGAAATCTTTGAGGTTCTTTGAAAAAAATGAATTGAGGTCTTCAGAAGAACTTTTTGAAAGATAAGATTATTAATTGATTTGGGATCTTTAACTTTTTTTTTTCTTGCTCAAAATACTGAAGCACCTAGGAAGACATTCACTAATACTTTTTCTGGGTAAACTTTTTTTTTTTAAGATTTTATTTATTTGAGAGAGAGATAACGAGAGAGAGCAAGAGCAAGGAGGAGAGGGAGAAGAAGGCTCCCTGCCGAGCAGGGAGCCTGACCCGGTGCTAGATCCCAGGAACCCCAGGTATCATGACCTGAGCCAAAGGCAGGTGCTTAGCCAACTGAGCCACCCAGGTACCCCTGGGTAAACATTTTTTGTAATAGCAATAGACCTCAAATTTTAGAACGTTCGGTATTTTTTTTTAAATCTGAAGATCTTTAAAGCTGTAAAAAGCAGCTTTTTAGATCACTGTTAGATCACTGAAATTTTAGATCACTGTTGTATCTAAGTTTAAATGTTTTTTTTTTCTGATCTGCTTTTCTGCTAATTTCAAGACACTCTTTTTTCATTGAACATTAATTGACACAGTTATTAATGATCCTAAGTGTCACATTTAATCACAGCTGTCTTAGCAATTCTTTTTAGTGGAACTATGCTATTAATTCCTTGAACTCAACTGATGTAACATGAGTTATACATCTTTGTTTATTTTTTCTCCACCATGTCAGGCACCCCCTGTAATGGCCTATCCTGCTACTACACCCACAGGCATGATAGGATATGGAATTGTAAGTATTGTTCCAGACAAAACTTTTTGAAAATAGATTGATTTATATTTAACATGCCTTTTTACAGTTACTAAAAAATGAACTTGGTAATTCACATACCTTTAATGTCTAACATAGAATCTTGTATCATAACATTGGTTTCATAAATATTTCTAGAATTGTCATTATACGGTAGATATCATTTATGAATGTTAATAGTAGTACCTGGCTTCTTTTTCCCCTCATAACTTTGCCAAGTATTTTATACTTCATTACAAACCCGTTTAAACATGAATGTTATCTCCAACCCTTTGTGTGCCCTTATATTAATACTATTGAAGTCTTAAAACCTTAATACTATAGGGGAAGGGGGGAATTAACATTTCTTGAATTGTGTAGGGGCAAATTTAGTCCAGTATAGGCCAGAGACACTTTCCTATGACAGTGATTAATTACTGTCATACAGAAATACTTGTCTTACTTTTAAGCTGCCCATAATCCAGTCTACACTGCCCTTATTCTCCCAACTCTCTAAGACTCACTTAGATAAGAAATGGAGGTAATGGCTTCAACCCCTGTATGTGGTTGAGGAACTGTTGATAATAGGAGGCAGCATCACATCCCTTGGGATTGCTACTGTGGCTGCTATGCTACTTCTTTATTTACATTTTATGGAAGTAGCTCTGGAGTTTAATTGAAAGGTAGAACCTGTAGAAAGATAATATTATAATAGAGTATGGTATTTTAACCAAAATGATACTGTGGTGTGCATGTTCTCTATTTGGTTACTTATTTGTGTTAATTCTATACCATGGAGTAGTAGTTTTTAAACAAAGAGGTGGTTGGTTGAGACTCAATTTTCAGTTACTCAAGAAAAAACTAATCTCTTCATGTGTTATTTAAGCCTATTCTTGGTTCTCCCTAACAATAGATGAAATAAAAGGAAAGAACCATTGAGAGTAAACCACTTCAAAGAAACAACTGTATTCACTTAGGATCACTTGCATAATGGCATAAGAACTTGATTTGACATTCAAAGGTAGTTTGTTTTGAAATATCTTAGCCATTTTTCAGTTTCAAGTTTTCCTATGTCTAAAACTGCAAATTTGAAAATTTTGAATTGGTTAAAATTTTGACTGCCATACTGTATAGTAAGGTTTAAATTTTGCTTAAATTTAAGCTTGCTTTTTTTTTTTTTAAACCTTAGAAGTATATACATCAAAGACTTTTAAAAAACTGTTAAGAATTTATGGCTGTCAGTCTTACTTGTATTTATAAGAATTTTTCCTTCGAGTTAAAATACTAGTACTTTCCATTCCTGCCATTCTTCTTGTTTACTACTTAAGCAAAATGTTAATTGACATTATCTAACTTAGTATTTTTCTTTTCTTTTCTTTTCTTTCTTTTTTTTTTTTTTTTTTAAAGCCTCCTCAAATGGGAAGTGTACCTGTAATGACACAGCCAACCTTAATATATAGCCAGCCTGTCATGAGACCACCAAACCCCTTTGGTCCTGTATCAGGAGCACAGGTACTTATGTGCCACATGTAACTCTTTTAAAATGTGCGTGATGTGGGAAGGATAGAATACTAAAAATTCCTTTTATACAACATAAGAAACAAACTGTTTTTCCCTTTGACAGTGGATGTTATTTGCTTCTTTATCATCTAAAAAAGCTTTTAAGAATATTGATTTATTTGGAAGAAGTGGACAAACAGATTACAAACATTAAGGATGGAAAATTTTTGACAACTTACTGTTGGTCAATGCAGAGTACAGTTTTTTTTTTAGTTTAAGGAACCTACTTTCTGTTCATGATTGTGGCTTTGCTCTCCTTTGTGAACCCTAGAAACCTTGAACTCAGAGCTCCAGTGTTTGGTTTGACTGGTGCTAGAACAAAGGTGTTGCCCTTGAGATATTTGTGGAATGTGGCAAGTCTACAAAAAAGTGATGAACGTTATTCTTTCACTAGATAACATGTATTTAAAAACAAATGGTGGTGGAGGTGGGGATGATGGGAAGGCAAAAAAAATCTTGAAATGCCATGCTGACCTAATTTCTTTAAAGAAGAGACTTTCCTCTTCAATTGTTTCTAAGACCCTCTCCCAGTTCCTGAAATTTCACCCCAAATATTCACACTTTCATCCCATTATTGTTAGCTTTAGGGGAATCTGGATTTTTTTAGAAAAGCTTTTCCCCACTGTGGTTAGAAGAGATGTGCGGTTTCTTTGTTACTCACTTTTCTTGTGGCATACTAGTAGATATGACACTCAGGAAGTGATAGAATGGTTTCTCATTCATTATGGCACTGATCCTGTTGTGTAACACTTGGTAGAAATTACACGCAATTATTAAAGTACTCCTTTCTTACACTGTTTCTGATGCCAAGTGATTGGTTAACTTTCATGTGTTTAAAACTTATTTGAAAACATTGATGTGAGCATTTGGTAATGGACTTGTTATTCCTTTCCCACTTGAATATATGTAGTATTTCCATTTGCCAATCCCTACAGTGTTACACGACCAATATTAGTTTGCACTGACCCAGTTTGAATCTAGTCTCTGTGTATTTCATAGACTTGGGAAGCATAGGTGATCAGTCCTTCTGTTTTTTAGACTTTTGAGCATTTAACTCATTTCATAAATTGGCATCTCAGGGACTACCAGTAACTTGGAGTGGATAGTCAATTTAGTCCTGATTAAAAGGTAAAATCCATGTTCTTTGCAATTCATATATTTGCCCGGATGCCTCTTTTTTTCCCCCTTTGTCCATGTTAAAGTAACCTTTTCTTCCTGTTCCTTAATCAAAGTATTTATAATGAAAATAGCTGGGAGTGAGAGTAATTGATGCAGCCGTAACTTTTTTTAAATAAGTCAGTTATTTTGTATGTATTTGTTTTTATAAAATGGATTATGGAAATATATACATAGTTTACCGTGTGTTCTGTCTTTTACCAATAGTAGTTCTAAATACTGGCTTAACTTGCTAAAGAAGTACTAGATTTTGATAATCTTTTAAAATGTTTATTATTTCCCTAATGGTTGGTATAGATGGTTTCTTGAGATTGTAGGTCTCCCTTATGTCTTTTTTTTCTTTTTTTTCCCCCAGTTTTTTTGTTATGTATACTTTTTTTTTAAAGATTTTATTTATTTATTTGACAGAGAGAGATATCACAAGTAGGCGGAGAGGCAGGCAGAGAGAGAGGAGGAAGCGGGCTCCCTGCTGAGCAGAGAGCCTGACGTGGGGCTCGATCCCAGGAGCCTGGGATCATGACCTGAGCCAGAGGCTTTAAACCCACTGAGCCACCCAGGCACCCCTGTTATTTATACTTTTAACGTCAGATATGGATCATTTATTTTTTTAAGGAAAAAAGAGGGGGGAAAGGGCAGAGGAAGAGGGAAAGAAGCAGACCCTCTGTTGAGTGTGAAGTCTGATGTGGGGCTCCCTTTTATGACCCTGAGATCATGACCTGAGTCAAAATCAAGAGTTGGGTGCTTAACCAGTTGAGCCACCCAGCACCCCTATCATTTATTTATTTATTTTTCCTGTATGGATTGATTGAGTGATTACGACCTTAAATGTATTTAAGAGAAAAAGCTATATTCCAGTGCTACAAATTTACCAGAAACTGCTTGAATACCACCTACTTGAACACCACCTAACATTTTCTGAACACTTGTATCACCTTCTTCTCAAAATAATTTTTAAGGTAGATGGGCTTGCTATCACCATCCTGTTTTAGAGATAGAGAAAGCTGAGACTTGGAAAGGTTCTTCAACTAAATAAATGATGAAATGCAACTTACCCCAGGAATCCTTGGTTTCTGGTCCAGTGCTCATTTGTAATACTCTTGCTCTCTACTTAATGGGGATTGGGCCCAAATGGCTACTATACTAGCACTGTCTTCCTTTTGGCATCAGTGAACTACTCTGCAAATCTTTGGGTTTCCTGCTGGATTATAAACTACATTTACACATTTCAGAATATAATTTCTGTAGATGTCAAGAACATCTGTAGTCTTGGGAATGCTTTGAATCTAACTCAAACATTTTATATGAATTTGCTTAAAAAAAAAAAATACGTGGTTTAAAAAATTGTGATAAAGGGGCACCTGGGTGTTGCAGTGGGTTAAAAGCCTCTGCCTTCAGCTCAGGTCATGATCTCAGGGTCCTGGGATTGAGTCCCGGATCCAGCTGTCTGCTCAGCGGGGAGCCTGCTTCCGGCCCCCCTGCCCCCCGCCTACTTGTGATCTCTGTCTCAAATAAATAAAATCTTTTTTAAAAAATTGTGATAAAAATCTGCCTTTATGAAAAGTGCTGGTCTCCTAGCATCTCCTCTTATTCTAGGTTTTATATCCTGTTGCCTTCTAAAAATCCACGTAACTCACTAAACCATCAGAAAAGTGCAAGAATTCCCATGGGCTTGAAAAGAGACATTGACAGAAGTACCTTTTCCTAATGAAATTATGCCAGAAGAGAAGAGAATAAGAACATTAGAGTAATTAGTTTCAAGTTAAGAAATCAAATTTGATGTGAGCACTTAACTCTAAATATAGATTGAAGAAAGCATGTAAGGAAGCAAATAGATAACTAGAAAAAGAGAAAATCCGGTGGCAGGGAAATGGCTCTGAAAATCTTCTGTCGGTTCCAATCAGTTAAAAGGCAGAATCTCAGATTTTTTTTTTTTTTAAAGATTGGATTTATTTATTTTAGGGAGAGAAAGCGCAAGTCGGGGAAGGGCAGAGAATTTCTAGCAGACTCCATGCTGAGACACTCATGACCTGAGCGGAAATCAAGAGTCAGATGCTTAACGAACTGAGCCATCCAGGCTCCCAAGAATCTCCTAACTTTTAATGTTACTTTTCATTACTTTAACCCTTTGTTCTCCAACTATTCATCACAAAGCCCCATTAGTTTTTTTCTCTGCTATCATTACATCCATCCATCTTGCTTTCTACAGCCTTCACCCAGATTGGAACCCTTTATCTCATGCTTATTTTACAAGAGTCTCCCTGTGTTTCTTGTCTTTCTAATTTAATTCATTCTGAATATATTGGAATAATCTCTGTGCGGTATTTTTAGCATCTTATCTCTATATTTAGAAACCTAAGGAAATGAATCTAAATATAACTGAACATATTACCCATCCTCTTAACTTTCCTTCTTTCTTAACAGCTACCTCACAAAGTCTCCTTAACTGTTAAGAGTAATAGGGAGTAAATAGAACATTCAGGTTCTTCAATTCCCATGCCTTTACAATTTTCAGAAAGTATCCAGTATTATTCTACTGCTTGTCTTTGCCAGAAAGTCTTCATATGTTATAAAGTGGACTTAGTCTTTGTTCTTTTTTTTCCTTTGGTAATGCTTTTAGTTTTGTTTTTGTTTTTGTTTTTTTTTAATGGTTTTAGGGTTTTTTTTTTAAGTTTTATTTTTTAAAGATTTTATTTATTTATTTGACAGACGTAGATCACAAGTAGGCAGAGAGGTAGGCAGAGAGAGAGGAGGAAGCAGGCCCCCTGCTGAGTAGAGAGCCCTGATGTGGGGCTCAATCCCAGGACCCTGGGATCATGACCTGAGCTGAGCCAAAGGCAGAGGCTTAACCTACTGAGCCACCTAGGTGCTCCTAAGGTTTTATTTTAATTCCAGTTAGTTAATATACAGTGTTATATTAGTTTTAGGTGAACAATATAGTGATTCAACACTTGAATACCTTACCCAGTTCTCATTCTTTACTTATTCATTAGTCTTCTCTTGTCCCTTTCCAGTACTTCTGAGATCTGAAACTCTTTTCCTTATCCTGCGTTATTTTTCTTTATAGAACTTACTATTACCTGACATCTGTTTGTCTGTCCTGTCTGTCTGTCTATCCATCCATCCATCCAGTCTAGCAAGAGACTCCTGGAATGATTTATAAGCTTCGTAGAGGTAGGCTTCTGTGTGTTTGTTTACTTCTTTGTCCCTGATTCCTAGAACAGTGCCTGACTCACAAAAGTTTTGAACATTGTCAGACAAGTGAACCTGGTTGAAAACTTACCTTCTCTGTTACATTAACTTACTTGTCCTTCATTGATCTTTTCACTTTCTTAATAACCATTGTGTAATAATTTATAGCCGTATTTAAAATCAGTTTAATTTGGTAGCTTTTAATGGTTCTGAGACAGTCCTTTGGATTAATTCTGCCCATTCAAATGCTAGTTGTAAACAGAATAATTTTTCTTAATGAATTAACCTTTTAGTTCTCTCATTATTTTCCTCCCATTTTTCATTTGGATTCAAAATTCTTTGAAGACAGGGAAGACATGGTAAAGTAAACAGTAATGTAAATGTAAAGTGAAATCCCATCAAACTAAAATGTTTTAATCAAATCCCAGTTCTGTACCTATTGCCAAAAATCTTTCCCTGCTCCTTGAAATGCTTTTTGGAACCTCTTACTCACCTAGGGCATAACCTGTATCTTCTGGTTTCTTGCTCGCTTACTTTAAGTTACGTTAATATTTTTAGAGTATCTTGGGACGCCTGGGTGGCTCAGTTGGTTAAGCAGCTGCCTTCGGCTCAGGTCATGATCCCAGCGTCCTGGGATCGAGTCCCACATCGGGCTCCTTGCTCAGCGGGGAGCCTGCTTCTCCCTCTGCCTCTGCCTGCCATTCTGTCTGCCTGTGCTCGCTCGCTCCCCCCCCACTCTCTCTGATAAATAAATAAAAAAATCTTTAAAAAAAAATATTTTTAGAGTATCTCAGCCCTACCAGATATATTCATCTTACTGCCATTTAGTTGCCAAAAAATTGTGTTCTGTGTCCTTCATGTATCTAGGTTACTCTAAGTGCTGTGTTAGTGTTATCGAATACCTTCCAGATGGCTCTTATTTCAGACTAGACTACTCTGTTCTTTAGGATATTGTCTTTAACTTAATAGACTACACTGTACTATTGAAATTATGCCTTCCTGTACACTCACCCTGTTCTCCACTCGTTTTTTATGCTGTCTTATTCTGTATTTTTAAGGTATTTTTATGTAACTTTTGCTTAAAAAGATGGGGATTATGTTATGTTTCATGCCCAATATTGTAGCTTTTTTTAAAAAAATATTTATTTATTTTTAAAATTTCTTTTCAGTGTTCCAGCATTCATTGTTTATGCACCACACCCACTGCTCCATGCAATACATGCCCTCCATAATACCCTCCACCAGGCTCACCCAACCCTAACCCCTTGCCCCTCCAAAACCCTCAGATTGTTTTTGAGAGTCCACAGTCTCTCATGGTTCATCTCCCCCTCCATTTCCCGCAAGTCCCTTCTCCTCTCCATCTCCCCATGTCCTCCGTGTTATTCCTTATGCTCCACAAATAAGCGAAACCATATGATACTTGACTCTCTCTGCTTGACTTATTTCACTCAGCATAATCTCTTCCAGTTCCGTCCATGTAGATACAAAAGTTGGGTATTCATCCCTTTCTGATGGAGGCATAGTACTCCATAGTATATGTGGACCACATCTTCCTTATCCATTCATCTGTTGAAGGGCATCTTGGGTCTTTCCACAGTTTGGCGACTGTGGCCATTGCTGCTATGAACATTGGGGTACAGGTGGCCCTTTTTCTCACTACATCTGTATCTTTGGGGTAAATACCCAGTAGTGCAACTGCAGGGTCATAGGGTAGCTCTGTTTTTAATTTTGTAAGAAATCTCCACATTGTTTTCCAAAGTGGCTGCACCAACTTGCATTCCCACCAACAGTGTAAGAGGGTTCCCCTTTCTCCACATCCTCTCCAACACACGTTTTTTTTGTTTTTTGTTTTTTTCAAAAGATTTTATTTATTTTACAGATGGTGATCACAGGTAGGCAGAGTAGCAGACAGAGAGAGAGGAGGAAGCAGGCTCTCTGCTTCAATGAGGGGCTCGATCCCAGGACCCTGAGATTATGACCCAAGCCAAAGGCAAAGGCTTCAACCCACTGAGCCACCTAGGCATCCCTCCAACACACATTCTTTTACTGTCTTGTTAATTTTGGCCATTCTAAATGGTGTAAGGTGGTATCTCAATGTGGTTTTGATTGAATCTCCCTGTTGGCTAGTGATGATGAACATTTTTTCATGTGTCTGTTAGCCATTTGTATGTCTTCATTGGAGAATTGCCTGTTCGTGTCCTCTGCCCATTTTTTGACATAATTAATCTGTTTGTGGGTGTTGAGTTTGATATCCTGGATATCAGCCCTTTGTATTT
The DNA here is from genome assembly GCF_022355385.1 of Mustela nigripes. Classification (NCBI taxonomy): domain Eukaryota; kingdom Metazoa; phylum Chordata; class Mammalia; order Carnivora; family Mustelidae; genus Mustela; species Mustela nigripes. The sequence continues at coordinate 60,885,639 of NC_081557.1, read as the reverse complement.
GTGAATATCTTCTCCCATTTCGTGGGTTGCCTCTGTTTTGTTGACTGTTTCCTTTGCTGTGCAGAAGCTTTTGATCTTGAAGAAGTCCCAGAAATTCATTTTCACTTTTGTTTCCTTTGCCTTTGGAGACCTATCTTGAAAGAAGTTGCTGTGGCTGATGTCAAAGAGGTTACTGCCTATGTTCTCCTCTAGGATTCTGATGGATTCCTGCCTCACGTTGAGGTCTTTTATCCATTCCGAGTTTATCTTTTTGTATGGTGTAAGAGAATGGTCGAGTTTCATTCTTCTACACATAGCTGTCCAATTTTCCCAGCACCATTTATTGAAGACTGTCTTTTTTTCCACTGTATATTTTTTCCTGCTTTGTTGAGGATTGATTGACCATAGAGTTGAGGGTCCATATCTGGACTCTTTACTCTGTTCCTCCGGTCTATGTGTCTGTTTTTATGCCAGTACCATGCTGTCTTGGTGATCACAGCTTTGTAGTAAAGCTTGAAACAGTCAGTGTGATGCCCCTAGTTTTGTTTTTTTCTTTTTCAACATTTCCTTAGCAATTTGGGGTCTCTTATGATTCCATACAAATTTTAGGATTGTTTCCTCCAGCTCTTTGAAAAATGCCAGTGGGATTTTGATCAGAATGGCATTAAAAGTATCGATTGCTCTAGGCAGTAAAGACATTTTAACAATGTTTATTCTTCTGATCCAAGAGCATGGAATGGTCTTCCATCTTTTTGTGTCTTCTTCTATTTCTTTCATGAGTGTCCTGTAGTTCCTCGAGTACAGATCTTTTACCTCTTTGGTTAGGTATTGTATGGTTCTCGGTGCTATAGTAAATGGAATCAATTCTCTAATTTCTTTTTCTGTATTTTCATTGTTAGTGAAAATACAATGTACAGAAAGCAACTGTTTTCTGTACATTGACTTTGTATTCTGCCACATTACTGAATTGCCGAATGAGTTCTGATAGTGTGGGGGTGGAGTCTTTTGGGTTTTCCATATAAAATATTATGTCATCTGTGAAGAGAGAGAGTTTGACTTCTTCATTGCTAATTTGAATACCTTTTATTTCTCTTTGTTGTCTGATTGCTATTGCTAGAACTTCTAATACTAGGTTGAACAAGAGTGGTGAGTGTGGGAATCCTTGTCGTGTTCCTGATCTCAAAAGGGAAGGCTGTCAGCTTTTGCCCATAGAGGATGATATTCGCTGTGGGTTTTTCATAGATAGAGGAATGTTCCCTCTATCCCTGTACTTTGAAGTGTTTTAATCAAAAATGGATGCTGGATTTTATCAGATGCTTTTTCTGCATTGATTGAGAAGACCATGTGGTTCTTCTCTCTTCTCTTATTGATTTGTTCTATCATATTGATTGAATGTTGAACCACCCTTGCAATCTAGGGATAAATCCCACCTGGTCATGGTAGATAATCTTTTTAATGTACTGTTGGATCCTATTAGCTAGGGTCTTGTTGAGAATCTTAGCATCCATATTCATCAGGGATATTGGCCTGAAATTCTCCTTTTTGGTGGGGTTTTTGAATTTTGTAGCTTTTAAGGAAAAAAAAATGCTGCATTAGTGTATCTTACCTAGATGTTTGACTACGTGGGAAATACTAGATCCCTGTGATTGGTGATTTTTTTTTTCTCTTTTCATGCTTCCTCCCAGTTTTGCTCACTGTTTGATGGCTTATTTTAAGTGTGTTTGTTTATTAACTTGAGGAGAATGGGGACTCTTAGGGGACTCTTACTTCTTCTCTTAATGGTGTTTAAATCTTACTAATACTTACTGGTGTATACACTGAAATGCCCATTGCTGACCAGTAGTTTATTAAATTCATTCTACATTGCATTATGCAGCTTTTCTGTTAAAAGCATGAAGACAGTTCATCTAGTTTCAGTTTTCTTTTGAAGTCACTTTAATGTGAAGTAATATTCTTTCAGTGGATGTTTATGAGGCAGTTTAGATGTTGTTGAAGATCTTGGGGATGGGGAGTGGGTATTATGTTAGTTACATTCTTATCACTTCCTTACATGAGAAACTTACTCTGATCCCATACCAATCTACTTTTCAAAAGCAGTATGAAAACCAGAGTGTTACTTATGGGCATTTAATTTTTAAAATAAGCTGTCAGGGTGCCTGGGTGGCTCGGTTCTTAAACTACTACATTCTGCGCAGGTCATGATCTAGTGTCCCAGGATCAAGCCCCTCACCAGGAGGCCTGCTTCCCCCTCTCCTACTCCCCCTGCTTGTGTTCCCTCTCTCGCTGTGTTTGTCTCTGTCAAATAAATAAAATCTTAAAAAAAAAAAAAGTTAAATAAGTGTACTGTCGAAAGTTTTGTTTGTTTCTTGATTGGTATTGGTTTTGTTTTGTTTTAATATGGCGGGTTGCCAGTTTTATTTATGGAGGATATGGCTAAGGATGCAAAATGGCTGCTGTGTTTTGTTTGTAACGGCCAATTTTAAGTAAGTCTGCATCAGTTAAGTGTCTGAAAGGAAACAATGACTTGTTGTGAGTATCTTTTACCCTTCTAAATAAGGACACTGTTGGATATAGGAATAATTCAAGTCTTAAAAAAATTGCCTTTTTAATGACTTTCTTGTGTGTCAGAACTAGTGGATCTTTTTGCTGTTAGGCTTAATCCTTACTCTTTTCATTTCTTTTTTCTTTTTTCTTAACTTTCCTGGTGTTTTAATTGTTGGTTGTTGGCAGTGCCTCTTCTGTCACCTGATCTGCCCAGCTGGATTTCTGTGAAAAAGACCTTTTGCCTTGTCAGCAGTGCTTTATACTCATTTACGGTTGCCTCCTAGAAGATACCATGAGGGAATATAGTTCAGGAATTGGGATTTAATACCATAGATGAAAGTGGTTACGTAGTCCCTGGGGTACACCTGAATCAGAACAAAAATTTGAGAAGTCCATCTGCTGACTTTTTTTTTTTTTTTAAGATTTTGATTACTTATTTGACAGAGATCACAAGTAGGCAGAGAGAGGCAGGCAGAAAGAGGAGGGGAAGCAGGCTCCCCACAGAGCAGAGAGCCTGATGCAGGGCTTGATCCCAGGACCCTGAGACCATGACCTGAGCTGTAGGCAGAGGCCTAACCCACTGAGCCACCCAGGTGCCCCTAATCTGCTGACTTTTGATGTTAATAAGACAACGTAGAGAATAAGGCCTTTTTACTGTTTCTTTCCCAAGGACATTCTTTCTAAAAGGTAGAGATCTAATTTCTTGTCTTAAACAAAACCAGAACATACTCTTAAAATCTTGAATGACTATAAAGTTCTACCTTTGTGATTACCATAACTGACCATATACAGCACTGTGTGGTTAGAAAATACAGGGGTATATTGACTGTCTAATATTTACTAGAGGAGTCCCCCTTTTTTTTTTCAATTAAAATTAAAATTTTATTTATTTGACAGAGATCACAGGCAGGCAGAGAAGCAGGCAGAGGGGGGGACCCCCTGAGCAGAGAGCCCGATCCAGGGCTCAGTCCCAGGACCCTGGGATCATGACCTGAGCTGAACACAGAGGCTTTAACCCACTGAGCCACCCAGGCTCCCCTAGAGGAGTCCCTTTTTAAAAATTCTCTGTTACACTTTAACTTTTTCCTATATGTTAAATATAGCCATAAATTCTGGCTGAGTTGAAATTAACTGGGATAGCAGAGTTTAGAGAGGAAACAAAAGCACCTGGCTTGGAGTCAGCAGATCTGCATTAGAGTCTACTGTTAGTGTCATGGGGCTGCCCATAGCAAGGTATACCACAAATTTGATGGCTTAAATCAGAAATACATTCTCTCACAGTTCAGAAGGTAGAATTCTGAAAACGTGGCCCCCAGGGCTGTGCTTCTTCCAAATCCTCTGGAGGAAGATCTTGCCTTTCTTCTTTCCCAGAGGAAAGGAGTTAGCCCCAATCATTATTTGGTTTGTAGCTCTAGCACTTCAATCTCTGCCTCTCTCACATCACATTCTCCCGTGTCTGTCTTCATGTGGCATTTCCCTCTTAAAAAGACACCATCATTGTGTTAGTGTCCTTTTAATGACTTCATCTTAACCTGATTACGTCTGCATAGATACTGTTACCAAATAAGGTCACATTCATAGGTCCTGGGAATTAGGACCTCCTATGTTTTTGAGGTCCTTAATTATAACTCTTACCTGCCAACATCAGATAAATACATGGACATAGGTCATGGTGGTGACAGGGCGGCCCTCCTGAGCACGGGCCACATTAGTGCGGGAATCATCCATGTGCCCAGTAGACTGTGGACACTGTTCACAGAAACCAAGCCACATCAGTCTTCAGGATTGTATCAGCAGGACTTTAATGGCTCAACCTTTTTGGAATGTAGTGTTACCCAGAAGTATGAAACTTCAGTTTATAATAATTAAAGTATTTATTTAGACCAAAGAAATACGCTCATCTGTTTTGGGGTGAGAGGTAAACCTTTTTTGAAATGTCCAAGTCTAAAATTCTCTTCTTAGACATTTTTAGTGGAAATAGACTACATAAAACAGGTAAAAGCATGTAGCTTAAAGCTCATATGGAATACAGTTCAGAAAATTTTTTTTTAACCAAGCTGGGGTGCCATATTTCCAGTAAATGGCAAACAGGGGGTGTGTTATAGTCACATTTAATTACTGTTTCATCTTATAATAATAGTTGACATAAACCTTGGTTTTTATTTTTATACAGAGCTTATTTTATCACCAAAAAAACATTTTAATTTAACATTTAATTAAAAATTTGTTTTTAATTTAACAAGAGACAGGTAAATTATGTTTCTTACATCTGAGGGGCCTAAGGTTGAATGTAATATGGACATAGAAGTAAGTGACTGGTTGATGGCAGAATAAGAACCATTATAAGAGAAACACAGAGTGTTGAGAGCACCGTGGATTCAATGACTTTTGAGCTGGGCTTCTTTTACAGGAATAGATGAGCAATTATTGTAGGTGATAGGGAGGTTTGAACTAGTATTTGAGCTAATAAAGGTCAGGCAATGTATTGATGCTTTATGTATATTTTCATTTAATCCTCAAGACAGTCTTAAAGGGAGGTAGGAGCATTGGGTCTGGATAGTCTAAGCCCCATTTATAGAAGTGCCAGGTAAATTAGATTCAGTGCTATTTTTCTATAAAGCTCAGCTCTGTCAACCTGGACGAAGGAAATACATACCCATTTTCTTAAGATGTTGACTTTGCTTCTCTAACAAAGACAGAGTGAGTCTCTACAGCATTGCTATTTGCTATCCAGGCTTTTGGGTGCGGAATTCAAATGGAAAGAAAAGATGTGGCAGGGTTTCATCTTCTCCAAGAATTTTGAGCACAGCCAGTGATATGTCAGAAGTTTATCCTTAAATATCCAATTCTTCATTCTCCTGTAAGCAGTTGCGCTAGTCTCACTTTCACACTGCTGTTACTTTCTTGTTCTGACCTGAAATTTTCTTTCTTCGGTGTTGAACAGGAAGCTAACGAAGGAGTAACCATTTTTGTTTTGTGGTGTAGCAATAGAATTCTTTGTTTAAAATCTCTTTTAAATATGTTTGACTTTTATTAAAGTTAACTTGGGATTTGTGTACTCTGTATTATACTAATAAACACATGCTACAGGGCGCCTGGGTTGCTCAGTGGGTTAAGCCACTGCCTTCGGCTCAGATCATGATATCAGGGTCCTGGGATCGAGGCCCGCATCGGGCTCTCTGCTCAGCAGGGAGCCTACTTCCCTCTCTCTCTCTCTGCCTGCCTCTGTCTTCTTGTGATCTCTGTCAAATAAATAAATAAAATCTTAAAAAAAAAAAAAAAAACACGTGCTACAACCAAAAATATCTTTGCTTTTGACATAAAAGCAAAGATTTTTTGGTAGCATTAGAATTTTTCTTCCCATTTCAACATTATGTTTTAAAGGTTGATTAGAGTGGAGGGAAAGGGGGGAGGAATTTCAGTGGAGAGTTACCATCATCAGTTACTTGTAAATCTTAGTATTTCTACTTATATGCTGCTCTTCTTTTACTGTTTCTCAGTATTTTATTTTCCTATAAGATGAGGAAGGAAGACTAAGTATGTCCATATTAGACTTAACAGTAAGAGTGACTATTAAAAAAGCATATTCAGGGGCACCTGGGTGGCTCAGTGGATTAAAGCCTCTGCCTTTGGCTCAGGTCATAATCCCATTGTCCTGGGATCTAGCCCCACATCGGGCTTTCTGCTCAACAGGGGGCCTCCTTCCTCCCTCTCTCTGTGCCTGCTTGTGATCTCTGTCAATATAAATAAAATCTTTTAAAAAAGGGCATATTCAGTTGTGTTATAGGTCAGTTTAATTTGAACAATAGTGCTGATTTTTTTTTTTAGCATTGTGGGATTTGGTATGGAGAGTAGTTGAAATAAATGACTAAAAGGCCATGTTTTATTTTGTTTTAAAGATTTCATTTATTTATTTATGGGAGGAAAAGCTGAAGTGGGAGGAGAGGTGGGAGGGAGAACAAGAGAATCCTCAACAGACTCTCTGTTGAGCAGGAGCTCCGTCCTTTGACCCTGAGATCATGATCTGGGCCGAAATCAAGAGTCCGACGTGCATCCAGCGGAGCCACGCAGGTGCCCCTGGGTTTGTTTTATTTTTAAATAGGCTCCTTGGCCAGTGTGGAGCCTTAGGCCGGGCCTTCAACTCACCACCTGAGTGGAGATAAAGAGTCGGGCACTTAACAGACCACTCCCCCAAACCATGTTTTATTTTTTTGTGTGATGGCATATTTGAAGTAGGATTTTTTTTTTTAAGAGTGCACACACGCCTGGTACTAGCAGCCCTACATAATCTCTAATTTACCATAGAATGATAAGTAAAGGAGGGTCAGCTCTTTTACTTACAGGTGACTTTCCAGACTCTTCTAGTCCCTGTTTCTCACCCACCAGGATCCTGTTGAGCCCTTCGTGCCCTTTTTTTCTTCTTCCTGCTTCCCTTGAGCAGTAATTGGGCTCTTGCAGCATATATCCTTTTCTTTTTCCTTATTTTCTCTTAGCGCTGGGTACTTTCTCACCAGTGCATGGTGTGCCTGTGGTTTGCAGGCGCCGGGAAGAGGCGGGCACAGGTGTTTCAGGGCTGCTTCACCGCCATGCCTGTAGTGCTCTGCAGTCAGCCAAACCAGTCAGGGCCATAGTTTCATGTGCTTGAGATGAGTGTTGATGATGTAGAACTTATTACAAGGATATTGGCTCTTGTTTTCTCACGTTTTAATTTGGCTACATATTTATAAATGTAAGCTCTAGGTGTGTGGATTTTTCCAGGTTAGTTAGAAACTGGCACTTTTTTCTCCCCAAGGAAATAGATCCTGTTTAACATTATTTCTAAGTCTATAGGACTTCTCTCTAGCAGTATGCTCAGACATTGAGAAGAGTAGAAGCATTCCCTCCCATTGATCATATTCTTCATGCATTTTCCTCTGAGACTATCAGGTCTTCAGACTGCCATCTTCATGAAAACATGTGACTTAAGACATTTTAGTCTTTAAATCTTTAGTCTTAAGTCTCTCATAGGAGACTTGAGATTTTGGATGCAATCTACCCCAATAAGGGATTTTTGATGTTTTTGTTTGAACTTCAAGTGAAAGAGAAAATTTGTTTTGGAGAGAAACCCAGTTAATCTTAGATTCCCTCCAGCTCAGAGACTGGTGATCACTTTACTTGAAGTCATTCTGCTTCTGAATGGTCATCCATGGTTGGTCTGAAGTGGGGAGGAGGAACCATCTTTCCAAACCACCTTACTGCCTGGCTGTTACTTGAATCCCCAAGCCCAGTGTGCTGCTCTGTCCTTCCATTTGTAGCTGCCTATGTAAGTTCATCATCCTTTCCATTGTCTCTTCCCATTGTCTTTGATTGTTTATTTTTGAGAAAAGGGTATGGATTAGGAAAGTAACTCAACCACTAAAATAACTGAAGTTGATTTCCAGACCTTTAAATTGCTTTTGACATCCGCACCAACAAATTGCATGTACTTGTGTTGTAATATTTGCTGAAAGTCATTGCCTATTCATTCTCTGTAGTGCTTTTCTTAAAAGGTAAAATTGAGATCACTTTGAACTAGCAAAGACAGGTGATGAGGCTTGAAATCCATAATAGGATTTGAGTGTTGAAAATATGAATTGAAACTATTCCCCCTTAGTCAACTTTAATACTCAGTTGAACATCCCTAGAAGGATAGCTCATTTAGTAATGCTTGCATGCCTCTGTGCTTGTCTGTCTCTGCAATCTTATGCAGCAGGGGAGAAAAAAAATTAAGTTTGTTCCAAACTAAAAGCATTTGTGTTTGGTTTGAAATATTCAAAGTAGGTTTGGTGAAGGAGCTACACATATGAAAATGAACCTGTTATTCTTCAGGAACTGTCTGTCTTTGAGGGAATACTGATGATACGTTACTGAGTTTAACAAACTCTTTTTGCCTCACCATATATTCAAATTAAATGAGAGCAGCTAATTCCAAGAATCCAGCAAATGTTACCAAGTAGAAAACGATCAATGATCTTAAGTATTCCCTATTTTCAGGGCATATGTGTGGGCAGTTAGATTAGGTGACCTCTAACGTCACTTTTACCTCCCAGAATGTATGCATCAGCCATAGCACATCCAGAGAAAGAGCAGGAGACAACTCCATGTGAAAACACTGTGAGCACTGAGGACAAGACTTTCCATCTCTTAGGAAAATGGAAGGAAAGTATATTACAGATGGATGTATTGGGTCTGAGCTGAGGTCAGAGTTTGCACAGCTTTTGACAAGTAGCCTGGATACAGGAAGCCATCTTTCCTTAGTTAAAAAGAAAAAAAATCACAATTACGCCCTTTCTTCCCCTTTTCCCCCCACCCACAATAGAAGTCTTAACTGTGGGTCAGCTTTTATCAACCTTTTTGAGTAAAAGACTTTCATTCCTTTGGAATTTCAGAAACAAGAATTTGTTTTCTGAAAAACACATGCCATTGGATACCTTTAACTTGACATGTGATTGAAACTTTTGTTTTAATAATTCCATTTTCTACAAAGGCTGCCTCTATATTTATTAAGGATGAAAACAAAACCACTTCTTCTTTCATTACATTTTCTGCTTTCATGTTCTGTCATTCAGAGATCTTTTTTTCTTTCCCTCTCTCTGTCTTCTTTTCCCCCAGCTGTCGGCAGCATCCAGCCCCTCCAGTCACAGTCCTCACAGAGCTTCAGGAAAGGACCCTTTTGCAGAGCTCTCTTTGGAGGATTTCTTATAAATCACTTTAGGTATTGCTGCTTGTTGGGTGAGATGGGGAGTTAAATACTTAAAAAGTTTATCAAATATTAAACACAGTTCGCTCTTCTCCTTTGTTTCTTTAAAGGACGCTATCTTGCTCTTCCTCCTTCCTCCTCTGTTCTTTAGGTGAAGAATAAAAATAGACCTCAAAATAGGACGTAAGGACAAACAGTTTTTGGAAACTGCTTTAACATAATTAGAAGGTGTGAAATCAAAGAATCACCTCATGTTTACATACAAGCATCCACTGCTCACAGCAGATGGATGGGATCAAATACCACCCTTAAAAAAACTGGGTGTTTGTGTCATTCTTAAAAGATGTATGGAGAACAACACAGTTCTACACGTTGGATTAGAGTTTGATTTTAATGTCCCTGAACATTATTTGTGAAGAATTCATTTTAACAGTCTCTTTAAAATGTTATATTTATGTGTGCCTTTTCATTTAAAAATTTAAAACCAGTGACATTTTTCCCCAAAATAGACCTTTTTTTTTTTTTTTTTTTTTTTTTTTTGAAGTTAAGGGCATGTGAATACTTTATGCCCTTTTTGATTGAAGAATTCTATGTTTGATCCACACTGCCTCTTTTTGCTGGAAGGTGGTGAAGTTTGTTCTTCTTGGTGCTCTAGCCCCTAGTAGAGATAGAGCTTCTAGATCTTTGAGAGTTGAGAGATCTTCTGATTTGACAAGTTTATTAGCACATCTACTTCAGTAATGTCTTTGGATGAACAGTTTAAGGGATATCCTGAGTGAAGTATCTGAGCAAATAGTGAGGCCCTGTTGAAAACTATTCCTTCATAGATCTTTCAGATTTTTATTTATATTAGTAAAGCAGTGATTTAGTAAGCATAATATTACTCTTCCTTTAATTATTTAATTTTATGATATCATTTGGAAATGATACCAGATTGTGCTTTTCTCAGTGAGATTTTCACATGGAATATTTGTGTTCATGAAGAGATGTTCTCAATTTGTCAGTGAAAAATTGTTCATTCATTTTCTTTCTTCCCCAGTCTCTTGGTTTTGGTAATTAGATATATTTGGAAGTCCCTCTAATTAGGCTTCAAATATTGAGTCCTGGCACATGATGAGCTTTGATAATAGTGACCTAGTTTTGTAATCAGGGTTGTGATAAATATGCAGTAAACATTTCTGGGCCAGTTGAATGGTAAAAGCCACAGAGCATTTTTTTTTTTTTTTAATGAGAAGACATCTTACAATGCTGTAAGTGAACTTACACTCTTCTTCTTTTTTTTTTTTTTTCCAGATACAGTTTATGTAACTAAATGGAAGAGAATGGAATTATTCCAAAAAGACAAGTGCTCAAGCAGCAAATACTTAACTTCCAGCAAAATCCAAACTGCTGTCTCTTAAAACTCTCTTCTTCCATTAGAATGCTACAGTAACCCAGTGAAGGCCCATGAAGGAAATTGGGACTAGTCTATAGGAGAACATATCTACAGTTTATAAAGCCAAGAATTGCCATGATTTCAGACTAAGATCTGTCTTTTTGGTGACTAACTTTTCAGTTCTTTCAACTCTTATTAATACCCATAATCAGTAACCTACCAAGAGAAGCCCTTATTTGGAAAGCGTGAAATTTGTATTTGGAAAAGCTGCCTGGAGAGAAGAGCTGTGTCCTTTACTGTAATGCAACAGAACTCTTTTGGGGGGGATCAAAATTGTAATTCTTAATTATGCAGTATCTTTCTTTTCTCCAGTCCTCACAGATACAGGAACAGTAACTAAAATTAACTTTTCTTTTAAAAAAAAATTATATATTCAGTTTGCAGTAGACATTCCTTAAGTATTTGTATTTATTTATGATTATCAATTTACGTAACATTAATATTGTATCAGACCTCCTTATGAAAATGAGTATGGATGTACACAGTATGTTTGATTTTTATCCATAAAAGTGAATCTGATTCAGAATGCTTTTCAGCTGACATACAGAGCACTAAATATTTTAAGGCAAGTCCATAGGTCTGAGTCGCTTAAGAATTCTCAGTCTCTATGGGATTTAGGGAAGCATTATAAATGCATTAATCCTTATAGTCAATTCTGTGCCTAGGATTTTGCAAGGGAACAGTTCGCTGACTAGGAAAAGCACTACATTTTAAATTCAGCATTAGTGCATTGGGAAGGAACTTTACTGCTTTGTGCTTGGCATGTCATTATTTTCCATTTGACATTAGGGCCTTTCCAAAATGAATGTGAGGAATTGCTTTCACTTCAAGACTTTCCTTCTTTTCAGTAAAACTCTAGGAGGTGTTAAGGGGGGAGGGGAGGGGACAAAATCCTTGAAACCTTTTATTTGGCTCATGCCATGTTATGATCATGTACCTTTTAAATAAGGGGAAATAGTATCTTTAAAGTTAATGTCTAGCCAAGAGTTTAGTTAACGAAGAATTAAACTGCACTGTTGATCGGTGCTTTGTGTAAATACATCTTAACGTTTTGGTTGAGAGGGGCCTTAAGAAGGACAGTTCGTTGTAGGAAAGCAATTCTGTACATGAGTTTAAGCATACTTGTTGCATTGTCTCTGCAGATTCTATTTTTGTTTACAATATTAAAATGTATGTTAGCAAAAATGGGTGGATTTTCAAATAAAATGCAGCTTCCACAAAACTTTTTGTTATGGTATTCTGGTCTGAGGTGTATTGTTTGTTTTGTTTTGCTTTGCTTTCTGCGTTTTCTTTATCATCAGTATCATTTTTTTTGCTAGTAAAAACATATCCAGGTGATTATATTTGCTGACTTAATACAATGTAAATTTTATTTGTTTTAACTTAATTTCCTAAAAGATTTATCTTTGTACCTTTTGTTTTTCCTCTAGACCCTTATTGATAAACTAAACCACTTATTAAAATAGTTGATTTTTGTGTTTTGATCAGAGGTCTTCAGTCAGGTAAGTGTAAAGAGAGAAAAAGGTTGTGTTTGGCACATTGATACATGTGATATTCTGCCAGAGAGACCTCTGAATGTATCACGTTTAATATGGAATAGTAAGGAGGATTCATCATACATGATGGAGGAATTAAAGACTTTGCATTGATAAGTGTCTGCATAATATTTGCCATGGTTGGGGGAAAAAAAAGCTTTAGCCAATATACTTTGTTAATTTTACCAGTTTCTGAGTTGCATTAATATTAAATCATTTTCATTAAGCTGGGAAATTGTACTTTTGTAGTTAACTTCCTTAACATTATCACAGATTTGATTGTTCTCTTGTGTTTGAGTGAATCTTCTATTTCAGGGCTGTGGCTTATTCTTTTATAATTACTTTTATTATTGTTGTCATTGTTATTGTTATTTGTGTGTTTGTGAGGGTGCTTCAGAAATATTTTCATCCTACTGAAACAATTTTGGGACTTGTTGGATAGGTGTTACCCACATTTTACCCATTTTACAGATTGGAATCAGGAACTGGGAAAGCAACTTGCTCAGGTTGATAAGCTAATAGACAAAGGAGTCAGATCTTTGGTTTCATGATCCATTGTTCTTTTTTTTTTTTTTTAAAGATTTTATTTATTTATTTGACAGAGAGAAATCACAAGTAGATGGAGAGGCAGACAGAGAGAGAGAGAGGGAAGCAGGCTCTCCGCTGAGCAGAGAGCCCGATGCGGGACTCGATCCCAGGACTCTGAGATCATGACCCGAGCCGAAGGCAGCGGCTCAACCCACTGAGCCACCCAGGCGCCCTCCATTGTTCTTTTTATGACCTGCTGTTTATAAACCAAAAAGGGAATTTTGTCCCTCTGCATTGTAGACTGACAAACACTTGCTCCTGTGTGGTCTTCTTCCATGAAGCACATATTCTGCTTATTGCTCTGATGCCCATACATCATGGGCAAGGAGAAATACAAAACACATGATTGGGGGCGCCTGGGTGGCTCAGTGGTTAAGCCGCTGCCTTCGGCTCGGGTCATGATCCCAGGGTCCTGGGATCGAGTCCCACATCGGGCTCTCTGCTCAGCAGGGAGCCTGCTTCCTCCTCTCTCTCTCTGCCTGCCTCTCTGCCTACTTACGATCTCTGTCTGTCAAATAAATAAATAAAATCTTTAAAAAAAAAAACACACATGATCGTACAACTTTAGTCACAGTATAACAAGTGAGGTACATTAGCTGTTGAATGCTTAACTGTATTAGGTTATAAACCTGTACATACCCACACCATCTTAGTACCCAGCTACCAAGCTGGCAGTGGCTACAGAGGAGGTAAGATTATTAGCTGCAGAGGGCAGCTATACTCATCACAGATTATTTTCAAAATTAGTTTAGTTTTGACCTAACATTGTCATTTAAAATTTTCATAAAGATCGCCTTTTCTTGATTTAAAAAAAAATTTTTTTTTTTTAAAGATATGTTTTTCTTAACCAGTGGTTATGAGAGTCCTTATTTAGGAAGAGGCCTTATGTTAGACTAGGAAATTTTTCTCCACAAATAAAACATGAGCCCTGGAAAAGAGGCCTTTATGGGATAAGTTTCTCCTTGAGCTAAAACAATTTCAAGTCTCTTCTCCTATTCTTTATCATCAACAAACATGTTTCCAAATTCTGAGAATTCAGAGTGCTGATACAAATGCTTATTTAACACTTAGTGGAGAGAAAAACATCTCTACATTCAGGATGAGTGTGGCCCCTGTGTGTTTGACAGTGGCTGGGTCACAGAGTATATGGAGAGGCCACGGCACTCAGCCAGATGAACTTATTCTGAATATCTTACAGAAAAGATAGCCTCACGGCTTCCATCAGTGGCTACTGCGTATAGCTTAGTTCCTTGTTCAGCCATATTTGCTACTTTCCATGGATCTCACTGGCCTGGAATTCTGCTGTCTAAATAGGCTCTGAATGGAAAGGCTGCAGTATCATCTTCCATTTTGGTGTGTCATCAATCAGAAATGTTTTCTAGGGGGTGTCTGGGTGGTTCAATCAGTTAAGCGACTTCGGCTCAGGGTTATGATCCCAGGGTCCTGGGATCCAGACCTATGTCAGGCTCCCTGCTCTGCGGAGAGCCTGCTTCTCTCTCCCTCACCACTCCCCCTGCTTGTGCTGTCTCACTCGCTTCTCTGTCAAACAAATAAATAAAATCTTTTAATTCTAAGTCCCTAGCTAGTACTTACGTATAATTTAGTGGCCATCTCAAAAGGCATAAAACAGAATCTGCACTTCTCTGATCATTTTTGTCCTGAAATAGCATAGGAACTGAAAAGCCTTTTGTTTCTGTGTAATTATGTTTTAAAGGAAACTCAAAGGGCCAGGAAGAGGCAGGTAGAGGGACTGCAATAGGAGGGGAAAGATGCCAGATAAGTCCAGCAAGGATGGCTGTGCCCATTATGTGGCATTCAGAACATCCATTGTTAGGAGTGAATCTTTGATAACTACTGGTAACAGAACTTAATTGATGGTGGACAGAATTTATATCACCTGTGGGTCCAAAGTGGAAATGAAAGAATGATAGTTCACTTCATCTTCTAAAGGTTAAACTGGGGTCATACTGGCCTAAAAGAGAGAAGAATACAATAGGATAAAATGAAATGATAGAAAACACATAAAAGTCTCTGTCCGCTCTTCCTGGCACAGAGCTAAGACCGCAGTAGGAGCATCTTTTGTTTTAATTGGTCTTTGACCCCAGTCCTGACAAAAAATGACTCATTCTTTGGAATTTCCAGTCTTTTGTTTGAGGCAGCTCTTGGTGGGCTCCTAGATAGCTTCAGGACGAGGACTGGTCATCCGAGAAGGTCACCCTTCAGCCCAACCACATCCTTCAGGATAGAGGGAGTGGAGACAGAGATAATGATGGAGCATGCCTGTAGAGGGACAAAGCCTCCATAAAAATCACAGTATTACGGGATCTGGAGAGCTTCCAGATTGGTGAAAGAACTCACTTGCCAGGAGGGTGGGGCACCCCACATTCACGGGACAGAAGCTCCTGCAGTGGGTATTCTCAGACTTAGGGATCTCCATCTGGCTGTTGTCTGTATGCTTTATCATATCCTTTATAATACTGACAAGCTCTTGGGGTTTCCCTGACTTCTGTGAGCCATTCAAGTAAATCATCAAAACCCCAGGTGCCCCACTTATAGGTAGTCAGAAGTGCAGGTGACAATCTGGACTTGAAGTTGGGATCTGGGCATTGGGGAAATGTGGGCTGTCTTGAAGGACTGAGTCCTTAATCTCTGGGGTCCGCATCAACTCTTGTTAGTATGAAAGTTGAATTCTAGGGCACTCAGATGGTGTCCTTCGATTATTTGGTGTGGACATGTCTGGTGTCAAAAAGTATTGTGAGTATGAGATTAAAGGAAATACAAGCGTTTTTCTCATGTGTTTAATCTTAATAGCTGAGGTGCATTCGTGTGATGGAGATGGCATTTCAAAAGAGTAAAGATAAAGAGATGGGCCATTTAATAAGTGGTTTTAACTGGCACCATAAAGCTGGCGAAGGATAACAATTCCCTCCAACGTATACCAGTATAAATTCCAAATGAGTTAAAGGGTGTAAATGTAAGAAATTAGATGAAAATATAAGTGACTATCTCAGTCAAATAGCAAAAGGGAAAGACTATGATAACAATTCATCAAAGAACTGATGATCAATGAAAAAAGTGAATAAAAAAATCTAGTAATAACTAGAAGATTCAGTGGGAACAATAGAGCTTCCCAAGTGTAAGGACATTCTCAGTGCTTTTATATGTATTTGTTCATTTAATCAAGTCTATGGAGAAGGTACATTTGCTATGTCTATTTTATAGATGAGGACACTAAAGCCTGGAGTACTTCACTTAACTGATTTTTATCAACTAGGTGAACTACAGTCCTGAGCATTTGATCTAGCTATAGTCTGCGCATAACCACTTAGCTGTATGCTCGTGTAGGAGGATGCCATTTTGATGTGTATGTGTGTGTATATATATGAGTGTGTGTGTATACACATATCATGTGTGTAATTACATATATGTAATTGTGTATATCGTGTGTGTGATTACATACATGTAATTACGTGTGTGTGTGTACACATAAAAACAGCATGGGTAGCATGGGGTTTGATTGCTAATTGAAAGCTGTGGTGACTATAACCTAGTACAGCTTTTTTGGACGTTAGCTAGAATTGTCAGAAGTCTTGAGAGTTTCTACCCCCAATCCTATAATTACACTTTTGGGAAATTTACCCAGGGAAATAACTTGGGGATGGGGTCTTGGCTAGGGAACTTGCCTTGAATTGTTGTATAGCACATAAGTTTAAAATCAGAAATTGCCCATATCGAAGAATAGGAAGCCAGGTTAGTAGGATGCCATACCTAGAGACCATCTGTGAAACCAAACAACCTTGTTCTTGTGGATCAGTTTACAACAGCAGACAGTAGACAACTGGAGACTCAGTGCAGATCTTCATTGCTATCATTCCAGATTAAAAGCCAGTCTGCACTACCAGGCTCTGCCAATTCCCAGGCCAACCAAAAGTAGGAAGAGCTGTTTTCTCCCTTGCAAGGGTTTGTCTGCTGGTGATGAGGTGGAGAAAGAGGGAGTTTTCCACTGACGACAGAAGGAATACTGGTCCAAGGTGCATAGGAGAACAAAATTTTCTACCAGTCACCCAACAGAGAAGAGGGCTTGACACTCATCATCATGAGTTTTACTGTTCTAGAAGATGTAGGAGGTAAGTGGAACTCTCCAGTTTCCTTGTCCTGTGTTAAGGGAAACTAGAGGACCCACAAGGAGTTTTTAGTTTCACATTTATCAAGCAGCTTCTCAGATACAGTTTCTTGATTGCAAGCCTTAACATACATGTTTCACAAAGTTTCCACACGTGGTAATTTTCTCCCCAAATGGCGTTCCCTGTGAAGGGCATGGGGGATCCATCACATGGGGGATCCATGTGTCTGACTGGCTGCAGCCCTCCCCTGCAGTCCTCGAGTGTACCAGTGTGGCTCAGTGCTCACCATGCAGTCAGGGCTAGAACAATTCCAGCCTTTCTCACACCTCCAACTTCTGCTCAGACTTTTTCTCAATAGAATTCTGGAGTTCCCTGCCCCTTGGTCTCTGTATTTTTCCCCTATTTTGCTTATTTGAGTACTCTCCCTCCTGGTAGGGAAAACTAGCACCTCTCTTCATCTTTAGGGGCATTGTGAATTGGACAGCCTTTTTAGAAAATCATAAAAATGCTTTTATACTTTGTAATTTCACTTCTGGAAGTCTGGAGAAATTAGTCCAAAGTGTGGAAAATAGTTTTTGTGGAAAAATACCAATCCCAAATGATTGAGATTACCAAAGTTACAACCGGGAAGGAAGGAGAAGTTCAATGACGAGTCCCAGAGATTATCTCCATTCCTAAGGGATAGTGAAGAGTTAATGGAGACCAGGAAACGAACAGAGCTGGATATTAACTGTTTTCAAAAAGAAAGGAGATAACATGCTGGTGAGGATGTGGAGAGGGAGGGAACTCTGTGTGCTGTTGTTGGGAATGTAAAGTAGTACAGTCACTATGGAAAACAGAATGGAGTTAAAACTAGACCTGTCCGTGGATCCAGCAACCCCACTTCTGGGTATGCATCTGCAGGTAACAAAACCATTACCTTGAAGTAATACCTTGCTCTCTGATGTTCACTGCAGCATTATTCACTACAGCAACCCCACTTCTGGGTATGCATCTGCAGGTAACAAAACCATTACCTTGAAGTAATACCTTGCTCTCTGATGTTCACTGCAGCATTATTCACTACAGCCAAGGAATGGAAGCAACCTAAGTGTCCATCAGCAGGTGAATTGATTGAAAAATTATAGTTATATATAATCACAGGGGAATATTACTTATTCTTAAAAATTAAGTTCTGTCACATGACAACAGGGATGCTAAGTGAAATAAGACAGATAAAAACAATACCGCATGGTCTCACATGTGGATTCTAAAAAGGAAAAAGTCAAAATAATAGAAAAATATTGGAAACTAGAAGATTGGTTATCAGAGGATGGAGGAAATAAGGAGCAATTAGTGAAAAGGGGCAAAGTTTAAATTATAAGAAGAATAAGCTATGAGAATCTAATGTTTAACATGGTGACTGTAGTTGATAACACTGTCTCATAATCAAAGTTTGCTAAGAGAAGAGGACTTCAGTGTTCTTCCTGCTGCCCTCAAAAAGGTAGATAAATGGGTGATGGATGTGTGTATATATAACTCAATGGGGGGAATCCCTTCACAAAGATTAAATATATCAAATCATCACATCCTATACTTTAGTTTTAAATTTTGCCAGTTATATCTCAAAGATGAAAGAGAAGAATGCACTAGTAATGTTAATTCCTTAGAGTAGAAATTAAGGACGTTAAAACAAGAGTGACAATGAGCTAAGCAGCAAAATCTGTAGGAGAGAGGGTAATGCTGAGTGGTTAGAACGGGAAATGAGACCAGGTAAGTGAGAAAAGAACACAGGGAGAGCCTGTGGGATAGGAACACACACAGAGGGCAACATGCACGACTTGTCTTTGAAAAGCATTCTTCCCTTCTGAGAGCATTTCCACCGCTGAGTGAAGCCCCTGCTGCTTGATGACATAGAGCAGCACGGTGGGAGCAGTGTGGACCCTGCAGCCATGCTGTAGGTCGAAACCCAAGCTTGGACAACTTACATACTCTGCCTGTGCCTCAGCGTCTTCATCTGTAAGGTGGCCTCATGATGCCTACCTCAGAGGACTGTTGTAATTAATGAATTAATAAACAGGCATTTAGAACATCCTGGCACATGATAAAGTTTCAGTACACTGAACTAGGATACAGAATAGCTTGTGGTCAAGAGCCTAGACTTTTTAAGGGTAAAAATCTGCGTTTTTAAATCCTGATTCTGTCCCTTCCTAGCTGGGGGACTTAGGGAAATTTACTAAATCTCCCTCTGCCTGTTTCTTGTTGGTAAAGTGAGAATGGCTGTAGACACAGGATTATATATAGATTATAGGGTTATAGAAGAATGGACTAGGTTAATGTATGTAAAGTGCATATAATAACACAGTTAAGTGTTAGCTTTTGTTAGTATTACTAAAGAGACAGTCTTTGGAATTGTCCCCCCTGCCCTGTGTGCATTGTGCTGATGTCAGCCCAGTGCTCTGCTGGAGGTTGCAGGGGTTGATTCCAAAGCAAAACCCTGAATCTCTATCTCTGCGCGTCCTCACCTAAGCAGGAGTCCTTGGTCCTAAGCGCTGTAGTAACTGTAGAGTCTGGGGTGACACATTTTTTAAAACAGCCAGCCCCACTCATTTAAGCATACTTAGGTCAGCAACTTGGATGTCCTGAGATAAAGCAGAACACTTCCTAAGGTCATTTGAGCATCTCCCCCGTCAACCCCGCCACCACTTCTTTTTTCTTTTTAACGGAGAATAAATACTTCCTGAAGTTTTGCTTCGTGTCTTAGAGATTTCGTTTTCCTATTGGAAACACCGACTTCTTGTGAGGTAAATATTCATGTTTGTCCCTGTGTTAGGATTAATAATCCTAATTAATTAATTAAATTAATAATTGATTTGGCTTGCATATCACAGAAAATTCACACAAACCATGAATGATTCAAACGAGACAAGTTTATTTTCTCTCTCCCATACACGTTTGAGCTGGCGTCGCAGCTTTGCTCACAAGACTGCTAGGTTCCCAGTTTCAGGTCTAGGTAGGTGTCTGGCTGCTCCATAGTCCTTCAGGTGCTCCTTGCGTCTCCGATCCCCTGGAGCCGGATGGAGGGGTGTAGGGAGGAAGGAAAGGAGGACGTGATCCAGAAATTGTGCTCAGTTTCTCACGTTCCCTTGGCTAGAACTTTGTCGTGTGGCTGCAGGGTAGGGTGGGAAGTAATCTTTAACTTCGGTGATCATGTACTGAGCTAAAATGGCTAAATCGATGCATTATTGTAGTGGAAGGGAATGAGATTTGAAGGCATACTAGCAGGCACGGTCACAGTCACCATTTTCTGTCAAAAGAATTGCTAACCTCCTGAGCCTTTATCTGATCAATGACTTTAAAACCTTCCCATGTCACATGTTGTGAGTTGAGATCTGAGATACACTAAAAGAAGTATTAGAGCTTAGAATGGAAACATTTCACAGAAACTGAATACAGGAAACATCAAATGCTTAAAAAGAAGAGGAGGAAGCAAATCCAAACTGCCAGTGCTCGGTATAAATGTGCACCCTCCCATCAGATTTTAGGCCCAGCAGTGGTCCACGTTGACGGTTTTACATAAATAGCACACAAGTCATGGAAGTCACTTTTTAAGTGGAAGGAGAAAAGAACTGATGCAAAGATGAATTCTAACAGTCACAGGATGTCGAAGATCTGAAGCGAATCTCAAAATGAGGCCAGGGCACGCCATCCCTCTGATCTGGTGTCTGGGGGCTTTAAGGTAAAAATGCCTCGCTGACCTCAGTTAGTCATGCAGAGGGGAGTCCAGCATAGTTCATTTTCATTCCTCTTAGGAGGGAAATGTTGCAAGGCCTAGCATATTTTTATAGCTGAGACTATACAAAAAGATGGCCCGAACCCAAGAAGGCAAGAGGTCAGTGAGTTGAGCACCCAGTTTGAGGAAGGAAATGCTGACAAAATTTTTTACCAAGAATCTGTAAGGACATCTGAATCCGCAGTCCCTTTCAAACTCATTCACTCTACCGGAAACCTAAAAACATTTCTATATGAAGAATTTTTAAAAGCATCTTGAAGGTTTTTAGCACTTACTCAGATCATAAGAATAGAATGATTAAAAACATAACCAACTGAAAGAGTCATAGTTAAAGAAAAGGCAGCCTTTCTGAGAACTTGAGCCTCAGAAAGTCACAGGAATAGGAAATGGAAATAACTTAATCTAGTTAAAGTCACTAATATTTAGAAAGCCTCTGCTGCTTGAGGGCACATTTCCTTGCATCTAGTGCAAAAGCCAGTTTTATTCCAAGAAAAATACAGAGAACTGTTGTGTTGAGCTCTAGTAAAACAAAGAAGGATCAAGCAGGCCTTTAACAAACAGCCCTTTATTGCCACAAAAATCCCCTAGCCTCTCCGTTCCCTGAATCGCACTAGTGTCTGGCTATAGGACTCAAAAAGAACCAGCAATGTTACCACTGACCCACGGTGCCCACCCAGCCTCCCCCACACTCTTAAGAATTTTGCAAGTGGGTTTACGACTGGTCCCTACAGCCTGATGTGGATCAGCAGATCCTGGGTAAGGCCCCTTGGGGCCCTCATGCCAGGCGGCAGCTGAGTGCCTTTCCCCCAGCCAGCCCGGAACAGAAAACCCCTTCATGCAGCCATCCTCAGGCACTGGTCAGCGCCTCACAGCATGTGACGGATGGGACCCAGGCATGCTCTGTCCCTACATGGGAATGCACTGCAGAGACAGTCGGACACCCTGGGCCTTACTGGCAGAGACTCCTGTCAATTACCAGTCATTATTTCAACGACCTGTATCGCATGTCCAGTATGTACAGGTTATATGTCCTCTTTAAAATAATTTAAAAAAAATTTTTTGAAGATTTATTAGAGAATGCACGAATGGGGGAGGGGCGGAGGGCAAAGGCAGAGGAAGAAGCAGGCTCCCCGCTGAGCAAGGAGCCCAATGTGGGACTCAATCCCAGGACCCTGGAATCATGACCTGAGCCAGAGGCAGATGCTTAAACAACTGAGCCATCCAGGCACCTCACATGTCCTCTTTTTCATCCTTAAAGAAATCCTGCAAGATGAGAATTAGGTCCTTGTAATATAGAAGCGGAAACAAGGCTTAAAAGAGGTCAAGGGACTGCCCAAGATTCAAGATAGCCAGCCTGACTCCACAAAATGTGTTTTCCCATACTCTGCCTTATCTCTTTCCATCTCCTTAATTTCTTCAAATTTATCTAATTCCTGGCCCAAAATAAGCAATTTCCTCGCCTGAGGCTAAAGCTGCTAACAGTCTCTACTCTTCCACCCCCCAAATCTTGAATGGCAACATATAAAACTCACATGCTTGGTTATTCTAAAAACTGAAACCACTACATAAAATCCTTCTAAACTCATCTTAAATTTCTTTTCCAAAATTATTACTAAGGGTGCTAAAAATAGAATGTTGCAAGTTAAATACAACCACCCACCACACCTAGAACATGTCTAGATGTCCTGCCTTCTCCTCTTTGCTGCTGGTATGAAGAGCGACCAGGCTCTTACTGGACCTTAAGCATCTTGAAGAAAGGGGCAATTTCATTTTGCCTCCCTAATGCCTTACACATAGTGCCTGGCTGGAAGGACTTGTTTGATCAACAATTTCTCGAGGGAGTGAGACTGATAGGAGGTTCACAGTAGTACAGGGGTTTGTTGAGATTTGCTTTGAAATGTCATCTCACAAAGATACAACCCTACACTGTTAAGAATTTGGGTTGTTAAAAACTTTTTTTTTTTTTTTAAGAGATGGTACCATTCTGCAAATTCTAAACACAAGAAATTATATTAACAGAAGGAAAGAACATTCTTCCCTTTCCTTTTCCAAAGGATGCTTTTTCTACTCTGACATCTTCTTGGCAGCAAATAAGACTTTTAGCTATTTGATATTTTCTTCCAATTCAAATTCACATTGTAAAGTGAAAAACTGCCACGACTAACAAGTTAATGCTGGAATCCTACCATGTTATGCCTGGCTTGTTTTCATAATCTCATGGTCTGAACTTCCCAAGAGTGAGAGAAAAACAATGTCAGTTTCTGCTGACCTACTGAAACCAGTGGGCTGTCACATAGCCTCTGTTTGTTGGTTTACTGGAAGCTCTTTGATTTGTCCCAGTGGAAAGGCAGTAAGTTATTTTTTCCTATCTGAGAAAAGTAAAGATAAACCTTATCTATAAAAAGTTTACCTTTCTTTCTTAAAAAGAAAATTGGCAAATCCACTTCATATTGTTCCGAACTTTTCCAAAGACATTTCTGTTTCTATTGACCTCTGAAAGACCACTCTAACAAAATGTTCTGCCCTCCCATCAGGAAACACTGTCACTGCCATTCACACTGCAGAACATAAGCATCGCCTTTCCACACTGTCACTTTATGGAATGGACTGGAAGATAGATATTCGGGAGACATTTTGGGGAGTAACCTTTTAAAGTATAAAATATCAGTCAAGTATACAAATTTTAAGCGTCCTACTTAATGTTTATAAAGTGAAACATCCATGTGAACTGCCACTCAGATCAAGATTACCAGAAAACTCCTTTATGTACCATCCTAATCATTCCCTACCACAAAGGTAACCACTATTCTGACTTCCATCATTAAGGTTAGTATGCCTGTCCTGTTTTGTGTAAATGGAAGCATATCATATGTGCTCTTTTGTGTCTTCTCTCTTTTCTTCAATCTTATGTATATGAGATTGAGCTATGTAGCTATATTTGGCACTAGTTTATTCTTTTGCATTGCTGTATAGTGTTCTACAATGTGACCCTCCATCCCTCCCTCTCTGTCTCCCCTCTTTTTTTATTTGCGTGCACGTGCACATGTGTGTGTATGTGTATGTATGTGTGTATATATTTATTTATACATTCCATTACTGACAGTCATTGTGTTGTTTCAAATTTTGACTACTATCAGTAAAGCAGATAGGAATATTGTTATCGTGCCTTCTGGTAAACATAAACACTCATTTTTGTTCTGTATTAAAACAAGAATGGAACTGCTGGATCATGACATATATATATATATATATATATATATATATATATATATATATATTCAGGTTTAATAGATACTGCCAAACATATTCCAAAGTCTTTATGCCAAGTTATGATCCCACCAACTATTACAGAAGAGTTCAAGTTGCTCTGTATCTTTGTCAATATTTGTGCTGTTTTTAACTTTTAACTTTAGTTATTCTGATGCATGTATATCAATCTTCTTTTTATGCTTAGCAGTCATTAGGATATACTCTTTTGTGAAATGCCTATTCAAATCTTTTGCTCATTTCCCCCTAAAATTGTTGTCTTTTTTCCTATTGATTTGTAAAAGTTCTTTATATATATTAGATATTTTTTTGTTGGCTACATATATAGAAAATATATTCTCCCAGGATGTGGCTTGCCTTTTGACTCTTAATAGTATCTTTCAATGAAAAGAGACTATAATTTTCATGAAATTCGATTTATCAGTTTATGATTAGTGATTTTTATAGCATTTTTTCCCCAAAGGAGTAGGTGACACAAGGAGCAGTAGACTTGGAGAAGGGGGCATGTGGACCACCACAGCTGAATCCACATTTACACACCAACCAGATATAGATGTCAATTCAAGCATAGACTTGGAGAATCTATTGAGTATGTAAAGGGGAACACGAAGACATTCTGTTATATTTCCTACTTGAAGCTTATTGTTTTACCTTCCATATTTAGGTCTCTGGTCCACTTGGAATTGATTTTTGTGTATTAGGTATGATACAGGTTCGAGGTTCATTTTTCCCATACACAATTGACTCAGCATTTTTTAATTGGGAAAAAAAGAAACTCCCCTGCTCCCAAATTATAATGGCATGTTCATCAGAGGTCAAGTGATTTTGTGGGTTGGTTTCTGGACTCTTCATTCTGTTCCATTGGACTTTTTAACCTTGGGTCAAAACCACACTATCTTAAATATTGAAAGTCTTGCAATTTGGTAATAAGTTCTTCAATTCTGTTGTTTTTCTTCAAGATTGTTTTGGCTGTTATAGGTCTTTTGCTTAGGTTATAGATTTCCATAATAATGTTAGATCATTAATTTCTGTAAACAAAAACCTGCTAATTTTTCTTGAGATTGCACTGAATCTCCAGATATAGGAAGAACTCACATCTTAACTCTTTTGAATCATCATCCATGATGATGGTGTATGTCTCTATTCCCCATTTATTATATAATCTCTAATTTCTCTCAACAATGTTTTATAGTCTTCAACATAGAAGTCTTGCTCATATTTCATTGGATGTTTTTCTTGATTTTGATGTTTTTATTTAATTAATTTATTTTATTATAAATGATTTAAATTTTTCCCAGTTGTTTGCTGTAGTACAAAGAAATACAGTGGATCTTTGTTGACCTCTGCCCTGTGACTGTTAAATTCACTTATAAATTCTATTAGTTTGTAGATTACTTTGGATTATCTACGTACAGAAACTTGACATCTGTAAGTAGTAGAGTTTGCTTCTTCCTTTCTAATCTCTATGCTTTTAATTTCTTTTTCTTGCCTTTATTGAACTGGCTATAACTTCGAGTTACATTAAATACTGTTGAATATTAGTATGATAGTGAACATATGTGTCTTGTTCCTGACCTCAGTGGGAAAAGGTTAATATTTCACTATTAGGTAGAGTGTTAGCTATAGTTTTTTGAAGATATTACTTGTTTGCTGAGAGCTTTACCATACTATTATGAATTTTTATCATAGTATTGAATTTTATCAAATGCTGCACCTGTTGAGATGATCGTATGAGTTACCTATGTTCCATTCATTTTACCCTTTATTTTTAAATTTTAAGATATAAATTCACATGCAATTATAATGGGCACATGATATGATGAGCACTGGGTTTTATAAGCAACTAACGAATCATTGAACACCGCATCTGAAACCAATGATGTACATGTTGGCTAATTGAATTTAAATTAAGAAAAGATAATATGAACAGATAGCATGTACTCTTTATCCAATTTCCCTCAACAGCATAATTTTTCAGAATTATAGTATAATATCACAGGCAGCATATTCACATTGATTTAATCCACTGGTTCTGTTTGTGTTTCCACTCTGATTTCTGAATGTTAAACCAACCCTGTGTTCTTTATTCGTGAAACATGTATAACTAGATTCAATAAGCTAATATTTTTGTGGGGATTTTACATCTGTATTCACAAGAGATATTGGCCTGTTATTCTCTTTTCTTGTAATGACTTGCCAGGTGTTGGTGTTAGGATTATATTGAGCTCATTGAATGATTTGGAAGTGTTTCTTTTTTCTCTGTTCTCTGAGTTTGTGTATGTTTGCTACTCTATCTTTTTGAAATCCTTGGAGAAATTTACCAGTAAAGCAAGCCATCTTGGTTTGAAATTTTCCTTGTGGGAAAATTTTAAGTACATATTAGATCTTTTTTTTATAGATTGGGGACTATTCAGAATTTATTTTTCCTCCTGAAAGAAATGTTTTTCAAGAAATGTTTCCATTTCATCAAAGTTGTCAACTTTATTGAGAAAGTTTTTTCCTTTAATTTCCTTTTATGATGTTTTTCATAATGTCAGTAAAGTCTGTAGTGATACTTCCTTTTTCATTTTTTTTAAAGGTTTTATTTATTTATTTGACAGACAGAGATCACAAGTAGGCAGAGAGGCAGAGAGAGAGAGAGGAGGAAGCAGGCTCCCTGCTGAGCAGAGAGCCCGATGCGGGGACTCGATCCCAGGACCTCGAGATCATGACCTGAGCCGAAGGCAGTGGCTTAACCCACTGAGCCACCCAGGTGCCCCTTCATTTGTTTTTTGTTTTCTTTCTTGATTAGTCTTAGTAGGAGTTATCAACTTTACTAGGAGTTATCAACCATTCAAACTGACTTTTGGCTTGTTGATTTTCTCTTTGTCTTTGGCCTTATATTTAAAAGATGTTCCTTGTAGACAGCATTATAAGTAAGTGTAGCTTTAAAATGGAAAGTTGATGTCAGATTCAGGCACAGTCGTAGTCCTTATCTTGTGGCACTCACAAGAGGGAAGTGGTAATGGTCTTGAACCAGGACTCAGCAGTTTAGACTTGTATTTTTTTCTCTAAGATTTATTAATTTATTTGACACAGAGAGGGCTGGAGGGGCAGAGAGAGAGGGAGAAAGAATCACAAGCAGATTCCCCACCAAGCGTGGAGCCTAGCCCATGCTCCATGTGGGGCTTGATGTAAGGTGGGACATGGCGCTCCACACAGGGCTCCACATGGGGCTCGATCGTAGGACCCTGAGATTGTGACCTGAGCTGAAATCATGAGTCTGCCCCTTCACCAACTGAATCACCCAGTTGCCCCCAGCAGTTTAGACTTAACAGAAGTGAGAGGAAAAGGATCTCACTCTTGGTGGAATATTTTTATATAATAAATTACCACCCTCAAATTCATTTGTTTCTAAAGCATTTAATATTTATTATAGTGTTAGATTAAAGAAGAATAGGCTTGAATTGTGGCTTGGCTGTCTATCATTCAGCACTCTCAGAGGCAAAGCTGTGTAGTCAGTGCTATACAGGTCTCAGAATTCGTCTTAGAAAACTCCTAACTGGGGCACCTGGGTGGCTCAGTGGGTTAAAGCCTCTGCCTTCAGCTCAGGTCATGATCCCAGGGTCCTGGGATCGAGCCCCACATCTGGCTCTCTGCTCAGCAGGAAGCCTGCTTCCTCCTCTCTCTCTGCCTGCCTCTCTACCTACTTGTGATCTCTCTCTGTCAAATAAATAAATAAAATCTTTAAAAAAGGAAAACTCCTAACTGAACTGTTTCTTATTGGAGTGATAGATGAAGCAGCAGACTTTAAGTGGTAAGGAAACTCAGAAACCATCTTGGGCCCATTATCATTTTTCTGTATACTTGGATATAGAAATATAAAGTGTACTCTCATTTTTGTCATGCAGATAAATGAACAGCTGAATACTTGGAACTTGGATTTTAAATGTCATCATGACCTTTAGAAATAACAACTGGTTTAAAAATGAACCAAAGTGTAAATAAAATGGGCAAGCAATACACTTAAGTTCCCAATGAAAATTTATAAGAAAAAGTTATTTTTGCTTTGCAGTGTTTGGTCTTAGAGAAAAGACTTCATCATTTTATATGTGATGCGGCTTTCTGGGCGCCTGACATCTTCATAACATTTGACTGGAATTTCTTTCTCTTGAAAATGAATGGGCATTTTCTGGCTCTTCACACTCATGAGTTTCACTTGCAGGGGCCCCAGGTTTACATAATCCTATGGTGAACAGACACAGAAGAGAATAGGAGAGGTTATCCAACAGGGTATCAGTCTTAATAGTTAGGTTTCTTTTATTATAGTTGGCCTTGATCTGACAGATTTCATTGCCCTCTTAACTGCCTGAATAACATGTGAAATATGAGAGCCACTGTAAACAGAAAACCACTCAATAAGCTTGTATACCCAGTGGGGCATGGTTTCAAGAGCTCCCAAAGAGCAGGCAGCAAGCCAACAGGCTTGTCTTTCAGGGAGTTGGGTGGGGAGCACCAATTAGAGTGGGGAGATACATTCTCTCAAAGTCTTTAATTGGTAAAAGAAAAGTGTTGGCTATATGTAGCCCTCTGCTGGCCAGGATATAACCACAGCAGAGTTTTCTACATTATTCAAGAACAATGGGAAGGATCTGTAAACATCACTTTAACTATAAGCAAATGCTCCATGAATTTTTCACTTCTCAAAGGACCACTGGGTACTGTATAAGTAAAACTGACATATTCTGTCAAACTAACTATAGCTTAAGATATCCGCACATGGAATTAGAAATCTCATTTACATGAAATCCCAGCCAACCCAATAGTGGGTTGAAACAGCTCAGGCCCTACCCAGCATGCCTTCCTCTTAGAAGCCTCCTCAAGCCATAACTCTCTCTTTTGAATTCCTTCAACATTTCAGCAAACCTTTCCTGAGTTCCTACTTTGGACCAGGCCCTGTACCAAGTGCTGAGGTGCAATGATAAGGTCACAGACGGACTGGTCAGGGAGACAGATACAGGTGCTACTTTCCTCATGTATATTGATTAGTGATTTTCTAATCTGTCTTCTAGAATGTAACAGTTTGAGGGGAGGACCTTCCATATAGGCATCTTTGAAACTTCATTTCTGCCTATTCTCCCCATAAATTCCCAAACATCTAACAAGTACCTGGCATGTGTGGGGTTTTCAAGAAACATTTATTAGAATTTAGGAAAAATCACTGAATGAAAAAAGGAAGGCATTATTTTGTTCCTCAAAAATGCATATAGTTGTGTTTATTTTATTTTTAAAATATGTGATTATAGAGCTACACGAAACACAAGATAGGAGAAAAACAAACTGACGGATGTCTCCAACATATTTCAGAGTCTGCTCAAGCTGTGATGACAAAGTATCATAGATGGACTGGCTTACGCAGCAGACATTTAGTTAGTTCTCACAGTCTGGAGACTGGGAAATTCAAGATCAGGGTGCTACACTGGATGGGTTCTGATAAGAGTTCTCTTTCTGGCTTGCAGATGGCTGCCTTCTCGCTGTGTCCTTACAAGGCAAATCCTCTTCTTATAAGTCACCTTCCTATCAAACTGGGGCTCCATTTTTTTTTTAACCTCATTTAACCTTAATTACCTCCTAAAGACCCTATCTGTAGATTGGGTGTGAGGGCTTCAACATATGAATATGGTGGGAGTGGGAATGGGGATGGGGGATCCAATTCAGTCCATAGCATACATAGTGCCATTTCCACCCTCAAAAACCTCCATGGAAAGTAAGAAGCCCTTTCATTCAGCCAAATGGTATGTGATTTTGGAATTTTGTAAACAATGGTGCACTAGCCTGAGGTCATGATAACATACCAAGTGTCATGATTTCAAAACCCCCATGGGGGTATTTGAATGCCATAGAGACTAGAACTTTAGTCTTTGTCACTTGATGTTAGCAGGACTGAGGTGTATTCAGCTAAAATGGTTTTTGTTGATTTTTTCAGTTTCTTCTGCTTTCATACAGCACTCGTTCTCTTACCAGACTTTAAGTTCTAGGAGAATTTTTAAAGTTATTGGTAGTACCAAGAAGGAAAATGGCAAGGGATAGATATGGGAGTAATTGGAATGTACCAAAAAGGCTTTAAAAGTAAAAAGCTTTGACACTCCAGTTTTCACCTAATATGGTATATGTGGCAGTCTATACTTTCCAAAGATGGCCATACCAATACATATCCTATCCCACATGCTGTTCTTAGAGTGTGGTGCTCCTTCCTCTTTCCAGATGCAGGAGCTACATTCCCTCCCTTTGGGTGGAACTTTGTAACTACATCAACGACTAGAATATGAGAAAGAGATGGTATATGATTTCCAAATATAAGTCTTATAAAATATTGCAGCTTTCACCTTGGTCTCTGGTATTGCTTGTTCTCAGAGAAGGCAGACACCATAATAGAAACAATAAGGGCACCCTGTGGAGAGCCCATGTGAAGAACAGAGACTCCCAGTTCAGCCAGCATTCACTTGCCAGCCATATGAGTGAGCCACCCTGGAAGTGGATCCTCCTGCCCCAGTCAAGCCTTCAGATGACCTCATCGCCCCCGCTGACATAGGACTGCAACTGCCTGAGGGCCCAAGTGAGAACTGTCCACTGGAGCCCTTCCCAAATTCCTAACCAACAGAAGCCATGAAAGAGAATAAATGACAGTTGTTATAAGCTACTAAGTTTGGAGGTAATTTGTTATATAGCATTAGATAACTTACATGGTATACAAGGAATGAACCCCTGTTAATGAATATATGTAGCAAAATGCACAAGAGTAGAAGTGAAAATTCTATCTAGTGAGAGATATGAATGGTGGGCCAACTTTACTAATAAGTTAGTCTAAATAGAATTTTTCAATATCCATGTTTTAAGTTAATTTTCTCAATCAATAAAATGACATGTACTCAAAAGTACATGAATACTCGTAGTACTCAAAAATTTTTTTCATGAATCTTACCTTGAAATCCTTCTCATCCTCATATAGTAAGTATTTAATATCAGAGGGCCCAAACTCTATACATGAGCTGTTTTCTTCATCTGTCTGCAGTTGCTTGGCATATCTGATACCATCCTCATGACTGAGATACAAAGCACTGTCCTCTGCTGATGAGCTCATGAGGTCTCTACCTTTTACTTCTGCAGGTTGCAATTTTTGGATGAATACAAAGAAATTGGTTATTTGGGGATCGAGAAAAATGAAAGTACAATATACACTTTCTCACACTTTTAATTTGAAAGAGCTTTGAAAAATATAGAATCTATGTATTAAGGTGAGAGTGATTCCCATGTTTAAAATCTCTAAGTTGTATGCCTTTCTGTTAGCTGTTAGGTTTTGGTAATCATATGGTAACTTACATCATATGGTAACTTATGTGCGTGCTGGTATTTTGGTTGGTTGACTAAACAGGAACCAAAAACACACCAGTGTAGACAGCACCCCATCCCTCTCACGAGTATTTAATGTAATTCTAAAACATAGTGACTTTAATTTGAAAACAGGACTAGAGAAAGCTGCAAGAAGAGAAATATGGAGAAGCTGGCATGTAT
Organism: Mustela nigripes; assembly: GCF_022355385.1. Classification (NCBI taxonomy): domain Eukaryota; kingdom Metazoa; phylum Chordata; class Mammalia; order Carnivora; family Mustelidae; genus Mustela; species Mustela nigripes. The sequence goes on along the minus strand of NC_081557.1, from coordinate 60,854,126 downwards.
TTATTCCCTGAATAGCTCCTGGTTATGAGGTACCTGTCTATAATAGATGCTCAGTAAGTATTTGTTAACTTAAAAAAACCGTATCACTTATTACAATAAAATAATACCCCCATATATTTCTGGCAACTCCAAAGGCGCTTTAGGCGGAGGTTTCAGTCCAGCAGCTTGAGTAAGATATAGTTGCCTAAAAAGAACAAATGAGAAAAACAGCCTGTCAGTCAACAAATATTACACCATCTGCTCACTGGTGTCTTTCTCTCTGGTAGGTGTTGGAGACACATAGATGAAAAATGAGACATAGTTTATACCTTTGAGGTCCATGAGGCCCAGTGGGGTACAGAGAGGCCTACAGTATTTTAGGGTGATGGTCTCTACCCTGATGGGTGAGTAGGCGAGTGTGACAAATGCTGAGGGACAGAAGCAACACCTGATGGAGCTTTAGGAGTCAGGAAAGGTTTCCAGGTGCAGACGGTACCTGAACTGAGTCTTGAAGAACCAGGGACTGTTTGCCAGGGAAGGGCTTGGGGTAAGGAAGGGCATTGCATGATAAGGGAATAACACACTTAATGTCCTGGGAATGAAAGTGAGCACGACACCTGTTAGGGTGCTATTGTAGTTATTCAGGTGAGGGACAACTGGGGCTTGAATGGATGGTTTTAAAATGAAGAGAAAGGGGCGCTTGGGTGGCTCAGTGGGTTAAGGCCTCTGCTTACGGCTCAGGTCCTGATCCCAGGGTCCTGGGATCGAGCCCCACATCGGGTTCTCTGCTCAGCAGGGAGCCTGCTTCCTCCTCTCTCTCTATCTCTCTGGCTACTTGTGATCTCTGTCTGTCAAATAAATAAATCTTTAAAAAAAAAAAAAAATGAAGAGAAAAAGAGAAAGACAGTGAGCAGCAGGAATCCCAGATGACATGGAGGCTCCGGCTGACACCAAGTGGCAGGTGATGTGTACGTCCACCAACGCAGCTCTCGGTGCACATGTGTAAGCCTGTGCTCTGCTTTTCGGCACCCAATGAACTTTCTTTTTTTTTTTTTCCCTAAAGATTTTATTTGTTTATTTGACAGATCACAAGCAGGCAGGGAGGCAGGCAGAGAGAGAGAAGCAGGCTCCCCGCTGAGCGAAGAGCCCGACATGGGGCTCAATCCCAGGACCCTGAGATCATGACCCGAGCTGAAGGCAGTGGCTTAACCCACTGAGCCACCCAGGCGCCCCCCTCCACTGAACTTTCAACCAGAGTATATGATGTCTTGAAAGCTCCTGATAGCTTTGCCTGCAGACAGTGTGAATCGGACTCTTGCAGATATTCAAACCAGCCCCCATGCTTACCAGCTCAGCAATCAGAGTGAAGCCCCTGGATTATAGGTTGTCAATTATTTAAAGAACAGGAGTAAAGTGTTATTCAAAATGCGTAAGTCTCCAGCAAATAATATAACTGCATACAATATTTATGTTTGTAAAGGCTTTTTAAGGTTCAGCTCAGTAAAGGTCACTTTCACATGTAGCTCTGGTCTGCAGGTAGACATGTCTGAGGTCTTAGAATTCTCTTCTTTCCTGGTTTTCCCACTTTGAATCATTATGATCATACTAAATGTCTTAAACATTTAGATGTGGATTCTCTCATAACCATTAATTCGTTGTCACCTTTTATCACCACAGTGCACCAACACTTGATAATATGGAAAATACTTAAAGAATGTTATTATATGGGATGCCTGGGTGGCTCAGTTGGTTAAGCCGCTGCCTTTGGCTCAGGTCATGATTCCAGCGTCCTGGGATCGAGTCCCACATTGGGTTCCTTGCTCAGCAGGAGCCTGCTTCTCCATCTGCCTCTGCCTGCCACTCTGTCTGCCTGTGCTCACTCTGACAAATAAATAAAATCTTACAAAAAATAAAAAGAATGTTATTATATGAAGTTAGTGTTAGATTTGTAAGTATTGGTCCACTTAGCCTCAATTCTGTGGTGCTGGGGTCCCTGGGCAGTCACCTGTGGTGGACGTTCACCTCATCTCACGTGTCTAGCAGATACTATGACATTCTATGTGAGTTGTGAAGGAGGAAGTCTGGGGAGCACTGGATGGGAAAGGTAGTAACTCTGTTAGCTAAAATACCCCCATTCTTGAGCCAAATAGGAAAACACTTTTTGTATGTCCTTTGGGCATAGTTTGTGTGTATTTCTCACCCTCCTAGTATATGACAAGACTGAGTTGCCATAAAATATGCAATATGTATTATATTTCTTTGACTTGAAAATGGCTTATAGTAAAAGTTGCTGAATACACTCAAAAGTTATCCTGGAGAAGTGGTGGAACAGATAATTAAGGGTTAACACATTTCTGTTCCTTTATGCAGATCTTTCTAAAATATCCTAAACACTTGCCCCCAAGGAATTTATAATCTAGCAAGGTAGCAGCCATTAAATAAGTAATCACAAGTGTGATAAATACAGGTCATGAAGGAAAAGATTAGGGTGCCATGGAAGCATGTACCAGGGCTCCTAACCGGGTTCTCCTACACATTGCCCATGCTTTCTTTTTGCTTGGTCAGATTTTGAACGCATCTCTCCCAACTCAGAAGCCAGACTAAACACTCAGGTCTCTCACTAAAGAAAACCAAGCCACAAGGCACTAATGAACACTGTCAGTTTTATTGAGGATTTTTGTGGGGCTAGGGGTTAAATTGGGTAGAGTTAAGTTGCACCTGACAAAGTTAAGTTGCAAACAATTTCATGAAAATCTCCATGAAGAGTTGCTCATCTCCCTGCCCATTACAACCCAGTTCTCTGTGGCCAGTGAAAGAATTCCCCTTTGTAGAACAAGCCATTCCCTTCCGTGGCAGCACCAAATCAGATAGAGAAGACTGAGCGGACCAAAGCAGCAAATGGGGCTGGCAGTTTGGAGGGTAGCTCCTTTCTAAGATTGGGCCTGTTGAGAAAAGAAGGAAAGACAACAGCGGAGGCAGGGAAAGCGCCAGCCGTGGCTGCAGAGATGAAGACCTGCTGGCTAAGAAGGTGACAGCAGAAGCAGGATGGACAGGAGCGTGGAGCTGGAGACCTGATCAAAGAGGAGGGGGCTGACAAGAGTGTGTCGCTTCCTGGGGGGACGCTAAGGCCCACACCCCCTAGGACTCCTTGAGGGCATCAGCTCAAGAGACTGGGAATTCAGGAGTTCAGTAAACAGTCGACTGCCCGCCACGTCTGCACAGGCGTCTACCTCTCCAGGGACCTTGTGTAAGGGAACAGGTGGCCGGCCCCTTCTCTATACTGCCCTGCCAGGCTTCAGCCTGTAACGCAGCTACATGATTCCTGTTTCTCTATGCTTGTATCCCGCAGCCCATACCTTAGCCCAGCAAACGAAAGCCCACAATACCTGTAGCCACCCTGCTTGGAACACATCGGGAAGTTTGTGAACAAGAAATACTCTGTCACAAACAGTATTTTTTCATGCCATGCAAACCACAAGAACTATTCGGGTAGGAACTTTTTGTGGCCCTTTCACCATGTTTAGTTTCTCAGCTTTAACTCCTGGACCAAGACATTTGTCTCCCGTCTTCCACATGCACAGCCTGCATCGGTGTGATTGGTTTCCCCTCTCTTCCTAAACATGCTACTCTTCGGGGTATCAGTGGTTTCTGACAGCTTGCCCAAATCATCACCACCACTCTGAATTTGAATTCCATATTCCAGGATCCCAGTTTTCCTCAAGACTGGTGTGTTAAGAATTCTTTTGTCAGTTCAGAAAAAGAGAGAGCCTAAAATACACTTTTGGTTTCTCTTGCTCAGGAATAAATGTGACTTGGAATGCAAGGCTATTTTCTCTGCCTGGAAGGTAGCTCTACTCTTCCACTATCAAAGGAAACAATGTTACAGTCCACAAGGTATCCCTAAGGGCAGAAGACCTCCAGGAAGCTACAGCAAAGCTGATCACACCTTGGTCTATCTTCTGCTGCACAGGTATGCTTTTATTTTTATGCCCATTTTCCCTGCTGACCTGGAGGCTTTTGAAGGTCAGCAGTTGTGATGTTCCTGGTTAGTGTTTGCTGTTAAGATTACAGTGCATTGTTAAAAGAAGCAAGCCAAAGTTAGCATGTATGCACAGCCGGTTGTAATAATCTTTCACCTTCACCGTGGCCATGTCATGAGTGCCTTTCTTTGCAGCTATTGCCATCCAGCTAGAGCATTAAAAAATTATATCATCTTTTAAAAATAACAACTTCTTACACATACAAATGTTTACAAGCTACTTTCTAGATATGCTAATGACTTTCACCTGGGTATTTTGAGATCCACAAGTCTACAGTTGAATAGTTGATCAATAAGCACCAAATTTTCTTCTTCCAGTTCATGAATAATGTTTTCCAATTTTTCAACTTCCTTCTTGTGGTTTGCAATCTGTTCTCAGAAGAGAATGGATGGATATTGGTACTTGTTCACTTAGTTCAACATGGTCTTCTGTAAAATACTCAACTCCTTAAAGTCCATTTGCCTGAGGGGAAGATCTATCCTGTATTATTTATCACTGGGTTTGCTTTGTCCTTCCTCTCTAAGAAGTGATGAGTGGGTCACTTTTCTGGATTGTTTGCAGAACTTGTTTACATGGTTATGCAGTTACTAGTGAATGGCAGGAGTTGTCTTTTCCTACTCTTCAGAAACCCTGGTGCGTTCTATGTGCTGGAGGTAGAGATAAACATGAAAATAAGACTAATTAACTTATCGTGCTTAAATGGAGGAAGATGGTGATAAAAACAAAAAGCAGTGTGATCAAACCATAACAGAAGATGCTCAGCTATGGTGGGAGTTTCACTCTAGGTCTGGGGTAGGGGGTAAGGGAGAATTAATAGAGGAAATGACATCTAATCTGGATCTTGAAGACCAAGTCGGGATTCTTCAGACAACAAAAGAAGGTACACTCTAGGCAGAACAAACCACAGGTTAGGCAGTTATTTTGGTTTTGGATAGATACAAAATGGATGTGGGGAGTAGGAGAGAAACTGGACAATTAGGGAAATAATGCTAAAGGGTTTGTTTTTTTTTTTTTTTTTTTGGTTTTTTTTTGCAGGTGATGGAAGGTCATAGGTAGACATGGGTTTCATGTTTACTAAAGAAATATGATTAACTTAATTAAATATGAACAAAATTTGCTGCTTCTTTTGATGGAATTCCCATCAATCTTTAAGAAGGATATTTTGGAAACTTTGTCTAAAGACTTAGACAGTGGGAAAGATATATAGGATGTTACTAGGCTCACCTCTCTGCCTGCCTCATGTAGCATGAGCTATACAGGTGCTGCATTGTGAGGTGCTCATGGAGATAGGTCAGGACAATAGGAGAATTAGAAGAGTATAGAAAACGGGTACCTGGGTAGCTCAGTCAGTTAAGCATCTGACTCTTGATTTCAGCTCAAGTCATGATCTTAGGGTCGTGAGATCAAGCCCCATGTCTACTCTGGGCTCAGTGGAGAGTCTGCTTGAGATTCTCTCTCCCCCTCTTCCTATGCCCCTCCCTCCTAGCATGCTTTCTCTCTAAAATAAATAAATAAATGTTTTTTAAAAAAGACTATAAAAGAGAAAGTGATATGCTGATGGGAATAATGGAGATAAACTGGAAAAAGTAAGTATCTCAAGGGAATATGATGAAACAAACAAGGTTCAGGGGTTTAGATTCAGTATCTCTTGTTTGGTGTTGCCAAGAGCGTAGCTGAGATGAGTACTTAGATAACTAACATTTTTAACTTGTACTTTTGGAATCTGAAAACATTCTGTGTATTACTACATGCATATCTCTCACGTAAGTCATGTATTAAATGCTTAAATTCCTACTACGGGCAAGGTTCTGTGTGAGACATTGAAGGATGCAAAAGTGAATGAGTTTCCCTCAAAGAGGCTTACAATCCGGTGAACAAATACACAAGTAACAGTAACATAAAGCGATACTAGTGCCATTGAAAAGGCTCAAATATTGCTGGAGGTTTATCGTTAGAAAGAAAAGCATATATTATTTACCTGCCTTAAACTATTTAGTAAACCATTTTAAGTCCATAATACTAAATTATAGAAAGCTTTTAGGGATTGGTGCTTTAGCATCTCGTGCATTGGGAAATCATCAGCTTGATTATGGGCTTGAATGCCTTAAGGAAAAGTTAATAATTTTCAAATGTCAAAGAATGAGGAAAATTATATTTAGAGTTTGTAAACAGAAGGAATTGATAGGACATTTGGAAATGTTTGACCCAAGGGCTTGGCATGCTTGGAAGGCAGCACACACAGTTCTTGGTCTCCTTCCAAAACTGAGAAGGAAGAGGTCCTTTTTGGGGAGTTAAGTCCGATCTTCCAAGCTAAGGATATCTTGTGGCATCACTGACCCTTTGGACTACTAACTAAGGTTCCCAACAATTACTGTTTCCAGTCTTTTGAAATATTAGGGAAATGAAAACTACTTCCTTTTTATCACCATATAAATACCTTTACATTAGGTATTTATTTACATTAGGGTAAGAAAGTTAAAAGGAGGAAGTAGAAGACCGCTTTTCTCTCCCCATCTGGGCTTCTCCCTAGATACCCAGAAATGTACTTAAGAGTTTGAGAAAGATAATTTAAACTATTATAAGTTAGAGACTTAGGATCCTGAATTAAATGTGTGCTCTTGAAAATCTCCCCTGAAAGATGCAAGTTAGTTTCATGCCTTCTCACACTTGAAACTCTGATTGCTAACCTCTTTGAATCCCTTTGTCTAGTTTTTATTGGCTTTCTGTTTGTTGAATGAATGAATCTAAGTCATTTGGAAATTTCAGTTTTCTTCCCTTCCTTAACTATCATGCTAAATAAAACCAGATAATGTAAGTCATGCATAGGACACTACATATCTTTTCCACAGATACAAGTTTTTGGTTATCGGTGAAAGATAGTTAAATAGAGAAATGCTTTCAGGACTTCCATTATTTTTTTTTTTGCACTGTATTTTAGTACTTTTTTTTTTTTTAAAGATTTTGTTTATTTATTTGACAGAGATCACAAGTAGGCAGAGAGGCAGGCAGAGAGAGTGAGGAGGAAGCAGGCTCCCCGCTGAGCAGAGAGCCCGATGCGGGACTTGATCCCAGGACCCTGAGATCATGACCTGAGCTGAAGGCAGCGGCTTAACCCACTGAGCCACCCAGGCACCGCTATTTTAGTACCTTTAATGACACATTTTTCCTGCAAGAGTTCCATTATTGAATATCCCTTGTTAATCATTCTAAACCTCTCTCAAAGAAATTAATTGACATACATTATTCTATTTCTGGGCAATTTTCAATTCTTGTGATAATACTTATAGCCAGAGATGGTATTTTTTTTTAAGAATTTTTTTTAAAGATTTTATTTATTTATTTGACAGACAGAGATCACAAGTAGGCAGAGAGGCAGGCAGAGAAAGGGGAGGAAGCAGGCTCCCTGCTGTGCAGAGAGCCTGATGCGGGGCTCGATCCCAAGATGCTGAGATCATGACCTGAGTCAAAGGCAGAGACTTTAATCCATTGAGCCACCCAAGTGCACCCAGGGATGGTATTAATTAATTTTATGAGTAAATTTAATAATGCTAAAATAAGTATTTATTGAAATAAGGAGAAATTAAGTCTATTAAATTTCCTTAAAATGATTTGTCCTTTATTACTAAGCTCTTTTGTTCATGATTTAATTAAACTTGACATTTTTCCTATCTTTTATTTCTACTGAATCAGGGGAAATAAAAAATAAAATGAAACAAAATATCATTTGTGGCTTTAGTAAGAAGGATCAAAACACCAAAAAAAACCCTTTCTTATCAGTCAGATATAAATTTTTACAGGTATTCTCTCTGAATCTAATATCTATGACATAAGACTTAAGATTTGAATTGTTAAATTATTATTAATTAGGATTATGCTGTTATATTCAATAAAAGTATCAAGATTAAACTGCTCCCTAATATTCTTTAACTGTTAGGCTCACCTTGAGTTTTGGGGTTTTTTAAAAAGATTTTATTTATTTACTGTGTTGTGCCCAAATTCCAAGACCCCCCAAAGACGACCACCAGAGTCCAGAGTCAAAGCCAAACAGCAAGGGTCGTTTATTACAAGTTCGAACCCGGACCTCCGCGCACTCGTTGCTGGTGACGCTAAGAGATCCTGAGCTCAGGATCACAGCACTTTTTATACACTATTTGGGGAGGGAGGGACTTAGCATACATCATAGTATCTCGTAACAAATCACTACATACCGCGGGAAAATCAAACGGCAACTCTATAATATGACTACATTGCACAGAACGGGAAAAGGCTGGGATTAGATTATTGGTTAGGTCAAAGGGCTGTCATTCTTCAAACTGCTTAGTTGGCACTGCTAGGGTATGTGCCCCCTCAGGATTGGCCGGGGTCACCCTGCCGGGGTGCCAGATGGTTATTATCTCCCGTACCCAAAGCTGGGTGGGGGGTCCGGGGGCAGTCTCTTTGTCATGTCCAATTCTGGGTGGGGGTGTCTCTGGTGCCAGATGGCTGTTATTTCTCGGCCCAGAGCCGGGTGGGGGTCCGGGAGCGGCCACTCTGCTAGGTTCAATTCTGGGTGGGGGTTGTGTGGTTACAGAGTGCCTACAGAAAGTCTGCTGGTATTTTTCCATCTCCTCATGGGTTAGCAAGCGAAGGTACAGAAGCAGAAATAGGGTAATAGTTATAATTTAGGCATCTCAGCTGGAGAGAGAAAGAGAGGCATGTGCACAAGAGCAGGGGGAGGAGCAAAGAGAGTGGGAGAAGTAGGTTCCCCACTAAGTAAAAAGCCCAACACAAGGGCCTTCATCCCAGGACACTGGGATCATGACCTCAGCTGAGGGCAGATGCTTAACCAACTGAGCCGCCCAGGCACCCATTCACTTTGCGTTTTTGAAATCAATATTCATTTTTTAAAACTAGGGATTCATCTTGATTCATTTTGGAAGTAGTTTGGACTCCTGTTTACCATGACTTTATAAGGGCAGCTTAAAGGTAATAGTTGCTATCATAGAAAGCACATTAATTTTTAAATTACTTGTTTCCCAGATTCACCAATTCTATTCAGCCAAATAGGGGGCAAGGAAAAGAGAAGAGAAGGTGATAGTGACATTTTTGCTTCAGGTATCTGAGCAGATGGTGAAAAAGGAGATGTAAGAAGTGAAAATTTAAAGAGAAATTTAACGAATCCTGCTTTAGTTATGTTGAGTACCTTTGGGACATCCATGTGGAAATATTTGGTAGGCAAATAAAGATACAGGTCTAGAGCTACGGACACACATGTTAGTGTTGAACACGCATATTTGAGAATCATGTACATATATATTCTTCCAAAAGAGAGTGACTGTTCTTTCATGGACCGTATCTGAGCACAGGTTGGTGACTACTTGTCTGGATATAAAGGGAATTTCCAAGAAGTGAGTTTTGCACATCTTCTGTAGCACCTTGTAGTATCTAGACCAAAGATTATCTACCTCTTTTATCCAATAACATGCTTTCACATCTTTACCCAAGATCTAAGCCATGTACTTGATTCATATCTCGAATGAATATATCTATACTCATGGACATCCTTTTATTCAATAACTATATATTGAACATAGATTATTTATTAGTTCTCATGGATATGCAGTGTAAAATGCATAGCCTGCTCTCTGCAATGAAGAGATAGATGCAAAAACAGACACTTTCAACATATTTTAACAAGAGTCATGAAACAAGAGAGCACAGAGTAAAAAGTACCCAACACTTTCTGGGGGAAATACAAAATGATTCAGAAAGAAATTAAGCATCAAAGTCTGTGCCTAAAAGAGAGTTGGGAGTCTTCCAGGTACATGAGTGTAAGGAGGGAAGACAGAGGGTGTGGTCTGTACAGAGTGAGGAGCACAGGACAGTGCCTCATAACAAAGAAGGTCTAGAAGTCCTCCCATGACCACATTCAGTGAGAGCAGTATTGCAGCGCTGGTATAGGGAGACCCAGACTTAAGGGTCTAAGGTAGCACACTGCGCCACTAGTTCCCACATGTTCTCCAGAAAGAGGTGTGAAGAGAGTCTGATGACCAAGCTAGGATAGGATGTAGAGCCTGCAATGGGTAGGGACATCTTGACCACTGGCAAATGGCTGCAACTGTGGGTTTGGTATTGGCTGCAACATGAGGTCCACAAGGTCAGAGCAGTCCATTCAGAAGTCACCAGTGCAGGGAGCAGACGAAAGCATGTCCTGTACAGACGAAAGGCAGAGGGAGCAAAGATCCAAAGGAAACCCACAGATCTAAGCCCTCTTCAGTGACATGCCCCACAAGAGGGTATGTAAGCCCCACCTCCTTATATAACAGGATCTGTCTTGGAGCAGAGCAGGGGGAAGTAAGGAAATCTAACCGACTGAACACTTATGCAAAGGAGACTATGTCATCCCAAAAAGGCAATTCAAAAACAGCAGGGAATGAGGTTAGAATGATCCTTCAGCCTTCCTCCCACTACCCAGAAGGAAGTAGAGTCTTGAGGAAGACCAGATCAATTTTAGGGCATAAAGAAGCTTCATACATTTGAGTATATGAGTCAGGATGCCAAAAATGATTTCTGGTTGTTATTGAAATTATTGATGGTATTCATTGAGTAACAGCTCGTAATAAGATTAGGATTCCACTTAAATTTTACTTTAGCTAGTCACAATTCTGTGCTTTTCCCATGTCTTCGGCTCATAAATTAAAGTCCTTTCCAGTTCAAAAAAATGAGAAAGAAGAAATTGTTTTTTAAAATTCCACCTACTGGGGTGCCTGGGTGGCTCAGTGGTTTAAGCTTCTGCTTTCGGCTCAGGTCATGATCTCAGGGTCCTAGGATCGAGCCCTGCATCAGGCTCTCTGCTCAGGAGGGAGCCTCATCACCCCCAACCCCCTGCCTGCCTCTCTGCATACCTGTGATCTCTATCTGTCAAATAAATAAATAAAATCTTTTAAAATAAATAAATAAAATAAAATTCCACCTACCTCCTTTTTCAGCCAGTCATTCTCCCAGATCTCTCGGTAGCTGCCCTTGTCAATGAACCGTATGGCATTCTAAAAGAAAGTTTCTGTATTAAGGAAGACTTGCAGCAGGTGCTTCACAATGAACTTACCTGATCATTTTACATTATGTTTTGCAATTATTTTGGAAATATATCTAAGAACTTTTGCTTCAGTTGTTCTTTATTCTCATGTTATTTTTGGCTGATTCACGCTGCCTGATACAGGTGATTTAGAGAACTGGACAATAGCTATCCATTCAACTGGGCTTTCATTGTGACTGAATCTGATTGCCATGATGAAATCAATTCATTAAGTGATCTGTTCCATGATGAAAGCGGGTGAAATGCAGGGACCAAATACTCTTCAAGTTTATGGTCACAGACATAATCCAACATAGAGCAAAACCATGAGTAGATTCTCTTACTATTACTATTATTTTTAATCTGAAAGACTTCTGCATGTCAATAATAAAAATATACATATTTACAAACTTAATAGCAAATAGTTTCAGGGTAACTAGACTGTCTCCTGGAGAAAATCATTTTAGATGAAGAAAACAGAAAAGCATCACTTTGTCAGTAGTTCATAAAATGTAAATTCATTTTCAATTTTTGTTTATTTATAGTTTTCCCCAAAGGAACTTTATAATGGATGAAAGATTGCATTTATCTGTGAGGTACTTTTATATGGATACCGTGCTAGAAATTCCACATTCAGTAACCGAAGGGCATAACCAAAACAAGAGAGATTAGGAAAAATTTTATAGATCATAAACACAGACAGAAGTAATTTAAAAATATGTTAGGAAGTCTTTGAATTGGAAGATTCGCAACATTTTTGAATTGGAAGATTCGCAATATTTTTTTTTCTTCAAATCATGCTAATTAGACTAAGGGTGCACCTACATTCCCTAGGAACCAAGACCTTTTCTACTCCAGCTGCCACTGATAGCTCTTAAGTGTCCTGGAACACAGAATTGAACAGAAGCAGAATACATCTCATAACGGAAGTTAGTCAGCTAGTGGTTTCATTCACTAACAATGGAGCAGGGGTCTTCAACTTTGGGTGCATGCTAGAATCTCCTGGGCAGTTTGACAAATCCAGAAACCAAGTCAACATCACAGGCCAATTACATGAGCATCTCTGAGGAACCAAATGAGTTAACCAAACTTCTCAGGTGACCTCCATATGCAGCCAAGGTTGCACAACAGTGGATTATCAGAAGCTAAAGTTATACTAAAATAGCCAGATAAAATGGGGAAAATTCACTCACATGTGTGGGTATTCGCCATTAATGTAGAGAAAAGACAATGTATCAGCTAGTGATTAAGAACGATGATCTGAAGGAGACATCTGGAATTCTGCCACTTGCTCTAGGAAAGCCACAAAAATTTCTCTGTGCCTCAGTCTTCTCATTAGTGAGTCCCTGCCTTATAGGATTGTTGAGAGACATGCATGTAAAATGCTCAGAGCAGTATCTGGAACAGTCCTCACGATATATTGAATGTGTATATTTGAAATATATTTGATCTAAAGATGCATTTTTAATCATCTTAACTATGTTCAGATCATTTCATTGTTGACTTCACCGTTTCATCATATTCAGTCCCAAATGGGCTGAATTTTATGGGCAAATAAACCATTGGTCAGTTCTCCATAATCCTCTATACTTGTATAAGTATGTAAAAGTCATGCAGTAGGATAGTAACTGAAAGAACAATTGAACTAACAGTTAAGCAACAAACAATAGCAACTGAAATTCAGCGAAGAACTTTAAAGAAGACCAGATGTTTATGATTTTGAAGAGGAGATACTCTAAATGAAGAGACAGTCCCTGTGGGGATCTTCGTAACCAGAGATGGTCTGGGGGCAGGGGAAGGACAGCAAAAACAAGGGATTAGAAAACATAAAATGTTGGAAATTATATCTCAAACTTTTCTTAAGATTTTATTTATTTGTCAGAGAGAGAGAGAGTGGGCATGAGCAGAGGGGTACAGCAGGAAGAGGGAGAAGCAGTCTCCCCACTGAGCAGGGTACCTGATGCGGGACTCGATCCCCGGATGCTGGGATCATGAACTGAGCTGAAGGCAGACACTTAACTGACTGAGCCGTCCAGGCGCCCCTCAGACATTTTTTATATCCCCAAATATTAAAGCTCCGCAATGTAAAGTGTACTCTCTTAGGTTTGGATATATATGACAGTACTTTTTAGACAAATCATATTTCATTTTATAATGCATCCCAAACTTGTATTTAATAATTTGTTGTAGCCATTATTATTACTTAAAAATAACTGAGTAAGTTACTGAGCTCTTGTTCCTTATGAGCACTATGCTACTTAAATCATTTCATTTAATCCCCATACTCTTCTTTAAAGGTAAATAACATTATTGCCCTTTTTTTAAAATTAGGAAACTGAAGCCCAGAGAGGTCAAGGAACAAATTTAGTTTATATTCCCAGTAAGTGGTAGAACCATGATTTAAACTAAACTGCCAAACTTCAGAACTCAGGTTCTTAATCATTATAATATACCATGGGAAAAAATAGGGGAGCAACTTCTGTTTTGTTTTTAAGAAAACTGAAATATACCTGTGTGGCCCATTCCTTCTTTTGATCCAGTTGCAACAAAGTTTCTCTGATTATTTTCTTTCTGGCATCTTCCAGAGTGACTTTATAGTGTTCTTTAAAAAGAAAATTAGAAGCTTTAACAAGGCTAGTCCTAGGTAAAACTATGCTGCTCATAAATTGTATCTTCCATGATCCTCTCCGCTCCTTTCTACATATTTTTCCCCCAAATTCTCAGGGTACATTTTTACTGAAGCATCTAGTACCTCCTGTTAGAAAAAATGCTCCAATAATTTGCCAACACCTTAATGTGAATTAGCTTAAGATGCTGTCTCTCCAAAGGATTGTCTTTCTAAAAATTCCCAATACTTTAGGGTAGCCATCTACCTTGCATATGACACACCTCTGATCCCATAACGGAAACATAAAGAAGATTTGATTATCTGAGGGAGAAGCATCCTATACCTCTGAGTCCATCTACCTAAATTTCCAGTATTTTTGGCATGCGTTTCCTTGGGCAGGAAAGACAGAATGAGAAGACGGAGAGAGGGCTGAAGGGGCCGTGAAAGTCAGCCCCTCATTCTGAGTAGGGCTCAGAGCAAGAAAGGAGGACAGGTATGAAGAAGTGCAGGATTCTTTCTTCTCTCCAGATTTTCTTATGTCATAGTCAGGATTGAGAGAGCAAAGGATCATAACATTTTAGGCCTTGAAAGATGCTTCGTAATCATGCCGTCAACAACTCTGTTCAAGGGAAAGTGAGATAGAGTGACATTAAGGCTGCTGTAGAGAGTGGAGAGGAAGGAAACTGGTCTAACCTGACATGTGGAGAATAAGAAACTGGAAGTCCTCATGATTCCAACGCACATATACCCAGCCAGACAACCTCTCTTCTTCTTACTCCCATTCGGAGTTATCACTTGGATATTTTAATCATTCCAATCTCATTTCTGATAGAATTTGTTTCAATTCAGGACCTAGTCCACTAGACTAAGGGTGGCTATTTAGTTGAAACTTCTACCCAACAAAACGCAACAGGCAGTCTAAGAGTTGCGATGGATCAGGAGTTTAGTTATAATGGATTTTTCATTCTTAACGTTTGAAAGAAACCATCACCTGGAGCTTGATAAGATTAAATATTAATTCTTTGCTGCAAATCCTAAAAAACCAGATAATCAAATATGCTCTGACTAAAGTTATAGCTGTCTCTAGTGCCATATTAACACTGATAAAGCAATAAAAATACCCAACTTGTTCCAAGTTCCGTATAAAATTCTATGAATTCTATGAACTGTTTATCTTCGGAAGAACAGAGTAACCAGCACAAGGGAGGATATAAAAATCTCATTGCTAGCTTTCGTGATTCCCATGCTGCTTTGAGAAACAACAGTTAACCATGCATTTGTGAACACAGCCAAAGAAGCTGGGAGTATGAAACATCTCCTCCCCTTAAATTTGGAAATGTTGCCAATGGGAGCATGGGAGACTGTGGCTTTGTGCTTTACACTCCTGGCTGTTCAGACCCCTAATGTGGCCACTTCTCAGAAGCTGATGGCAAAGCCTTGCTGGCTGAAGCTTGCTTTGCATCATTCTGCCTTCCCTGCTGTGTCTGGCTCCGTGTTGCTTTGCTCCCCCACTGTTTTCTGGAAGTCTGTTGCCCACTTTTCACACACTTATCAGTGTCACACGACCTCACCGTGCTGACCCCCTCCTGTGGGGAGGCTGGAGGTGGCCTCTTGTGAGTCTCTTGGAGATCACCAATGGACTCCCATTTTTACAGATGAAGAAATCAATGTTCAAAGAAGTAATGTTCCTTTTTTGTAAGTGCATTTGAACCCAAATCTTAGTGTACAAAGAAATTTTAGAGATTCCTGTCCTGTGTACCTGGTGAAGGACAAAAGTAAAAATGCTCTGTGACTCTGATATCTAATGACTTATCATAACCCCACACTTTCTGTATTGCTGGGCCTCACTAAGGTCGCCTTTCCTTTTATTGAGAAATAAAGCCTTTTCCTGGATAGAATAGTGACTGTGTGTCCTCTATTCACTATCCCAACATCTCCCAACCAAAGTTCAGGGAAGCAGCTCTGGGTGCTTCCTCCCCGACCACCCCCCAGAGCTCATGGATGGTCCCAAATAAGGCAGGGATGGATAGCTGACCACAGAATGGCCGACCCATGCCCCATGAGGAGGCATGGATAAAGGTCTTTGCTCATCTTCTTTAGGTAGGTGATGACACCAGCTCTTCAGAATCTGGGCTGGAGAAAACTGCAAGAACTGGTGTATGGGAAGCAAGAAGAGAATGGGGATGGGACAGAGCAAAGCAGAGGCCGCGTGAAGGGGGCACAGGCCATGGAAGATAAATGTAGAGAGGAGCCATGGCTAGAGCTACCACTGGGCTTCTGTTTCCATCTTTAGTCTTCCCATTCCTCACTGCAAGTGATATATTCAAAACACATGACCATGGGACATCAAACAAACTTAGCTTTATCTCTTCCCTTTAAAATGCATACTGTGAGGCTAGAAACTCTCCCAACAAGATATATGGCAAATTTTTTCCTTTTCTGGATCCTTTGTGATAATAAGAGTCCTCCAATCAGGGATTAACGTATCCAGTCTTTTGTAGGAATTAAAACTTGAAACTCCATTCAAAGCTGTGGCTATTCCCTTCCCAACCTGGACATATAACCATTTCTGTGCCTCCTCCCTCAAGGCTGAAGAGAAGCATGGAAAGGGACAAGAAACCTCTCACTTGGCAGAGACTGTCTCAAGCTAATGTGGCACTTTCTGGTCCTAGCTGGCACTTAAGGTTGATTCCTTTTCCATGGGAGAATTTTATACGTTCCTCAGGGGACCACCCTTCCCATTGCTAGTTATTTCACCCATGTTTCCTTGATGCAGGGATGTACTGTCCTTGAGGCTGGCCAACAACTTGTCCTCTGGCCTCTGGCTCTCAATCTGTTGCTCCCTCCCATGCATGCAGGCTCCTATGTCCTATTAGGACACCATCCCCGAGCTCTAACAGGACTGTGTACTAGCTCTCTCTCACAGCACATTCATAGGAGACACGTTGTGCTTTGCCATGACAAACTCTGAGAGTGCAGCCTGCTGCAGACAATATTTGTGGTCCCCTGCCCCCAATTCATGCCTTGCAACAGAATCACCAGTGTGATGATATGTCTAGATGGGGTCTTTGGGAGGTCATTAGGTCAAGAGGGGGGAACCCTCAAGAATGAGATTAGTGCACTTATAAAAGAGACTCCAAAGAGCTCCCTTGTCCCTTCCACTAAAGATGGCTGTCTATGGGCCAGGAGGTAGGTATTCACCAGACACCAAAACTGCTGGCATTGATCTTGAACTTCCCAGCCTGCAGAACTGTGAGAAATAAATTTCTGTTGTCTATAAAACACCCACTCAATGTATCTTGTTGTAGTAGTCTAAAAGGACTAAGACACAGGCCTAGCTCAGGACAGCAGCCGCTTCCCCTTTGGCTCTGCTGTCAGAATGATCAGTCAGTCTCTTACCCCCTAGATTTCTCAGGACTAGACCTCCAAGCCACAGAGGATGCATACTGAACAATCTGAGGAATTTCCTCAAAGATTGTCCATCTTGATCTGAGGTGACGGAAGAATTACCCTTCACCTGCCCCTTTGTAGGACAGCATAGGACGTACAGCACACCAAGATCTCTTCCTAAACACTGTCCCCTAATTTCCAACAATCTTTTCTTGACCTGTCCAACTTCTTGTATAGACTGGGACTCAGTTTTCTGTCTCCTCAGCATGGCAGTCTCTCAGTTTACTCTGAAATGTGGTGTCTGTTATATTAGCACCCCAATTTAAACTGAGACTAAAAAAGTTGACTTTTAGTGTCCTGTTTCAATAACCACCTCTTTCCCTAAGATACTTGTTCCTTGCAAGTAAACTCCATGATCATGGGTGTGGGAGGAACATTCTAGAGAAATCATGGAGGAAGGGAAGAAAAACAACAATATAATAGTAAGGCTCCAGATAAATCAATTTAAGTGTCCTGCTCTTACCTATGGTCCAATTACTGGCCCCCAGAGTATTTTCATAGTCCCCAAGCCAAGTTGCTGCTGCTACCTACATGGTTAGGAGAAATCCCTAAAACTAATGAAGATAAGAAAAGCCCATAACAGCTATTTTCCTATGACATCTAAAGTCAGCTACAGACTAAGGCTTAACCAGAAAATAATTCAATATGTTTAAGTGTTATTACCACCATCCCAAAGCTGAATTCACAGCATGACACTTTTCAACTCAAAGAAATCATCCAAATTTCTGATTAAGATAATGGGTTCATAATTTTATCTGAGAAGATGACTTCTTAATTTAAAATATAAAGAAACGTTGGGGGGGGGTTAAAAATTTTTAAACTTCCCCAAATAATAACCATTTTAAAGGTATAGTACTGGTACACAAATACATAGATTAGTGGAACAGAACAGAAAGTACAGGGAGAGACCCAAATACACATGGGAAACTAAAGTATGATAAAGTCAGCATTTCAAATCAGCAGGGTTAAAATGAATTATTTGATACACAGTGTTAGGGTTAAGGTTAGGGTTACCATCTGCTAAAAAATAAAGCTGGTTTCCTACCTCATAGACACAGAGAAAAATCAAAGATGTAAATATTAAAATGACACCATAAATATTCTAGAAGAAAATATTGGACAACTTATTCATCATCTCAGATATCATAAAATAAAAATCTAGTTTGGGCACTCTAAACCTTCATATGTCCCCATAAATATAGCCCATCAAAAAAGACTAATGACAAATGGCAGAAATATTTGTACTTTGTGTTACAGTTAAAGAGCTAATTTCCTTAAAATGTAAAGAGCTTTACAACACAGTAGAAAAATGAGCAAGGGATGTGAACAGATGGTTCACAGAAAAGGAAATGTAGCTATATTTCCCATTACATTTCCTGAACTTTTGACAAGATATCCACTATCACTTATAATAAGAGAAGTGGAAATTAAAGTTACAGTGAGATACAACATTCTACTTTTAAGACTGGCAAAGAATAAAAAGTAAGCTAACACCCCTGTTGTTGAAGATGCAGAAACATAGGCATCCTCATCTACACAGGGAGACGTCGGGCATGGGATAGGGGTAGTTAGTCAACTGGGTACAAGCTCTATGGATGGCCATACCTATCAAAATAAAAAAGAAATAAATGGGCGCTTTGGGACAGCCATTCCTTCCTACAGTTACACAAAAATGAAATTATAGAAATACAAGGATATTCATTACAGTAAAATGAGATTTTTAAGAATATTCATTGCAGCATTATTTGTATTAGTACAATATAAGAAAGGACCTTAATGCTTATGAGTAGGGGGCTTGTAAAAATATTATAATACAACAAAACAAAGTAGCTACTGGAAGAATGAAAAAATGCTAATATGTACTGTTCTATAAGAATGTTCATATTGTTACACGAAAAAGCAAGTACCAAATTGTATTTGTAGCATGCTTTGTATATGTTGATACAAAATATTTCTGACAACAGTTACAAAAATTGGTAATAGTGGTTTTATCTAGAGAGAGGGTCCGAGGGGCTGGGGGATAGATGGGTGTAGAAAGGTATCCCCTCTCCCTTTTAAAAAAAGATTTATTTATTTATTATTATAGAAAGAGAGAGAGAGAGAGAGAGAGCAGGAGGGAGGGGGAGAGGAAGAGGGAGAGAGATTTCCAAGCAGATGCCCTGCTGAGTGTGGAGCCTGATGTAGGGCTTGATCTCAGGACCCTAAAATCATGACCTGAGCTGAAACCAAGAGCCAGACGTTTAACCAACTGAGCCACCTCGGTGCCTCAGAAGGTGTCCCTTTTATTCTCTACTTTTTTTTTTCTGGTTTGGTCTTTTATTTTTTTTTATTATTATTTTTTTTAATATAATTTTTTATTTTTTATAAACATATATTTTTATCCCCAGGGGTACAGGTCTGTGAATCACCAGGTTTACACACTTCACAGCACTCACCAAAACACATACCCTCCCCAATGTCCATAATACCACCCCCTTCTCCCAAACCCCCTCCCCCCAGCAACCCTCAGTTTGTTTTGTGAGATTAAGAGTCAGAGTCACTTATGGTTTGTCTCCCTCCCAATCTCATCTTCTTTCATT